>NC_037094.1:42963696-43268549 GCF_002994745.2 Rosa chinensis | reverse complement strand
AGATATCCGCTGATTAAGCATGTGCTTGAGGGTTTGATTATCTGTAATGATTGTGAATGTATTGCCCAGAAGGTATGGCCTCCATTTTTCCACAGCATGAAGTACTGCAAGCATCTCTTTGTCGTAAACCGAAAGCAATTGGTTGCGAGGAGATAAGGGCTTGCTGAGGAAGGCGATTGGGTGCCGCTGCTGAGAGAGGACTGCGCCAATGCCGAGACCACATGCGTCGGTCTCCACCATGAAAGGTTGGGTGAAATCCGGCAATTGTAATACAGGGGCTGAAGTGAGGGCGATTTTTAGCTCCATGAAAGCTTGATCGGCAGCTGGGTTGCATTGGAAGCTGTTAATTTTGAGGAGCTCTGTCAGAGGCTTTGCCTTGATACCATAGTGTCGTATAAAACGACGGTAGTAGCCTGTGAGGCCGAGAAAGCCACGTAAGGCTTTGGTGTTTGTGGGTTTGGGCCAGTCAGCTATAGCTTGAATCTTTGTTGGGTCGACTGATACACTTGCAGTAGATATTACATGGCCCAAGTAATCCACTTTGTCCTAACCAAATGAGCACTTGGACAGCTTGACGTGTACGTTATTGGCCCATAATATCTTGAACACCTCTTCAAGATGAAGAACATGTGAATTCAAGTCACGGCTATATACCAAGATATCATCGAAGAATACCAAAACACTCTTTCGTAAAAGCAGTTTGAACACTTGGTTCATAAGGGCTTGAAAGGTGGAGGGAGCATTGGTGAGGCCAAGGGGCATAACCACGAATTCAAAATGGCCTTCATGTTTCCTAAAAGCCGTCTTGGCAATATCTTCTTCATACATGCGGATTTGATGATACCCCGATCGCAAGTCCAATTTGGAGAAATAAGTAGCACCATGAAGTTCATCTAATAATTCATCCACAACCGGGATGGGAAAGAGATCCTTGACAGTTGCTTCATTCAAAGAGCGGTAGTCAACGCAAAAACGCCATGTACCCTCCTTTTTCTTCACTAATAGGACGGGTGAAGAAAACAGGCTACAACTAGGTCCGATCAACCCATTAGATAACATATCCGCAACTTGAGCCTCTAACTCGGCTTTTTGGAGTGTGGGTATCGATAAGGTCTTACATTGATGGGACTTGTATTGGGTAGCAGTGGGATTTTGTGATCAATGGGTCTTGGAGGTGGTAAGTCTACTGGTGGTTCGAAAATGGGTTGATATGTGGATAAAAGAGTTTGAATGAATGGGTGGTGGACTGTGGGCTGTGTGGTTATTGGGTTAGTGGGTGATTGGGCTAAAGGATCCCACTGGTCAGAGGGAAGTAAAGCCAATAAATCGGGTTGACCAAGAGGATGAGTGCGATTGGTTTTCCCTCTGAGAACTTGATATCGGCCATCAGTGAAAAATGCCATGATCTTCTCTTGGAACTGCCATCCAATCGAACCAAGAGTATTAAGCCATGGTGCTCCCAACACCATGTCGCATCCTGCTATCGGAAGGAGGAGGAATGGACCGGTGAAAGAATATCCTTGAATCAATACGGTGACACTCGGGGCCGTACCGGATGGGGATAGACGCTCGCCGAAGGCGGAAGCAAATCGGAGTCCGATTGGTGCTTCGGTAGGAAGACCCAAAGATTGAGCCAGTTGGGGACTCAAGAAATTTGAAGCTGCACCGCAATCAATGAATACCGTAATGGGTACAGTGTTAATTGTACCTTCAATTTTCATCACTTTTCCAACAGTGCTTGTGGTAATGGCATTAATGGGTATGGTTCCTCTGTGAATGGGTGTGGGTCCTCCAAGATGGGGTTGCAGTCATGAAAATCGGGGGTGTCCGATGTCTCATCATTGGGAGTGTGGTGGGAAGTTTCTAGGATGGCTAAGAATGGGTGTTTACAACTGTGGGTGGGGGTGTACTGTTCGTCACAGTTAAAGCATAGTCCCTTGGACCTACGCTCACGTTGTTCTGAGGTTGTCAGAATGCGAGTGGGGCGGTGGAGTGTGTTTCGGTTTGGTTGAGGGTTTTGCGGTGGAGTGGTTTGTGTTAGGTTAGTTGGTGGGGAGTTGTTGTGGGGACGGTATGGAAGTGGAAGAGTGGGGGAGTATGGCTGAACACTATGGAATCTAGATGACTATGACCAATTGCTTGTGCGTGAAACCCGTTGGTGCGGAAGTCAGTGTAAGAGTGGTTGTCTGACATTTTGGCCTCGTAACACCTTGCTAAACGTTGTGCCTCTGTCAAGGTGGTAGGGTTGATGGCGACAACGTCTTGTCGGAGCGCAGGTTTCAGACCGCCTAAGAATATAGGGAGGAGGTGGTCATCTGTCCATTCCGGTGCGCGACAGGCTAATTTAGTGAAAGCTGTGATGAAGGCATCGACTATGGAGGTTTGTTGCAGATGAGAGAGCGATGTCTTGAAGTCGTAATTTGAGCCCACATCGAAATAAGCAAGGAAGGCCAGTACGAATTGCTCCCAAGTGATACATGGATTTCATTGTTCAAACGAATTCATCCATACACATGCTTCAGTTCCGAAGTGTAAAGCTACAATAGAGACTCGTTCTGATGGAGGGATCCTATGAGTACTCAAATACCGCTCTGCTAGAGCAATCCACCCTACGGCATCTTCTCCGTTAAAGCAAAGCAAGTCAAATTTTGGGGGCCTGAAGAATGGGGGTTCATGGTATGGTTGGTGGGTTTGATATCTGGGAAATGTGTTGGTGTTTGAAAATGGGACATTGAACTCGAGTAAAGTCGTATGAGTTTGGGTTGTGGTGATGTTGGAGTTTGGAGGTAGTGTGTGATGAGGGATAGAAGTAATTGTAGAGTAATGCGGAGGGGCAGAGGGATAGGTTGAAGGTGTGTGTGGGGAAGAGCCATGGATTGTAGCGAATTGGGTAGTGAGGGAAGGAAAAGGAGTACCTTCAATGGCTGGTGGTGGGATAGACCCAAAAGTGATGGGTGGCAGATTGGCCGGTGTGAGGGGTGGTGCTGGAAGAGTAAACGGTGGGGCTGAAGATGGAGTGGATGGGATTGTGGAGTGTATGGGTTGATGTCGACCGGTGAGAGCTTGCACCATGGTGCTTTGTAAAGCTGCCATTTGGGCTGCGATATGAGTTTGGAAAGCTGTATGATTGTGGTTCATGGAATCCATGGATTGATGGAACTCTTCCTGCAGAAGAGCTAGTGAATGATGAAATTCGGCTCTTTGTAAGGGTTCAGATTCATCAGTTGGTGGATAGGAGGAAGAAGCGAGATTTGTGAATGGTGGTGGAGAGGGTGGTGGTTGGACAAAGGTGGTGGAGATTGGGGTCGAGGAGGGAGCAGAAGCTTGCACGGTTCGAGTCATGCTCTGATACCAGTTGATAGACCCAAGTTGGGAGGAAAGAAGAGAAAGCAAGGAAAATTAAGTAAACTGCATATTCATTTCATACGTAAAGCTGGGGCAAAGATAAGATATAAATGACACAAGGCCAGAGTGTATTCTGGTACAGTAAAGACATCTGTCAACTCTCTAATACAATCAAAATGGTCAACAAAATAGAGAGGGCATGAACTGAGAAGGGAAGAACTTATCATATGCAGTTATGCAAGTTGAAATCCTTTCTACTGGAGATTAATGATTAAGGGTGTCAAACAAACAACTTAGTTTTTTTTTTTTTTTAGATTTACATTCAGATGGACGTTATTGACAAGAATGAAGTACACACGTTCAATTTCCTTATGGGTCTTTCTAAATGTACCCGGCAAATTTCTATGTAGACCCAGCAGGTTTTTTACAAAAAAAAAAAAAAAAAGAATTTATAATTATACTCAGCAACTTTTCCAACAATACCCTTAGCAAAACTCACACCCAACAAATCTCACACCCAGCAAAACTTGGATTATCTCCTCATCAATTTTTGATGTTGATTGTTGCAGTGTGCATTTAAGCCATAATTTTGAGAATCTATGTTGGTGTAAAAGATTGGTTGAAGTTCCTTCATATTTCCAAAATCTTGAGAATCTTACTTATTTAGATCTGGAAGGCTGCGTGAATCCCTTATTGCAAGATTACTTATTTAGAAATCCTTGATAGTCTCATTTGCTTATCCACATTACAAGATATAGATCTAAGTGGAACCATGATTGAGAAAATACCTGCAAACATCAAATATGTTCCTGGGCTGCGCTGGCTATGCTTGCTTGGATGCAAGAAGCTTTGATTTTTACCAGAGCTCCCATTGCAGCTAGAAGAATTGGATGCGGGTCGCTGCACGTCATTGAAAAGCGTGGCAAGTTCAAAGAGTACACTCATGCAACCTTGGGAACAATATCAAAACATGTACGTCTCTCTCTCTCTCTCTCAAGTCTAAAGTAGGTTGGTTCCTCTGATCTTTTTTTTTTTTTTTTTTTTTTTATATTTAAGCCATAATTTTGAGAATCTACGTTGGTGTAAAAGATTGGTTGAAGTTCCTTCATATTTCCAAAATCTTGAGAATCTTACTTATTTAGATCTGGAAGGCTGCGTGAATCCCTTATTGCAAGATTACTTATTTAGAAATCCTTGATAGTCTCATTTGCTTATCCACATTACAAGATATAGATCTAAGTGGAACCATGATTGAGAAAATACCTGCAAACATCAAATATGTTTCTGGGCTGCGCTGGCTATGCTTGCTTGGATGCAAGAAGCTTTGATTTTTACCAGAGCTCCCATAGCAGCTAGAAGAATTGGATGCGGGTCGCTGCACGTCATTAAAAGCGTGGCAAGTTCAAAGAGTACACTCATGCAACCTTGGGAACAATATCAAAACATGTACGTCTCTCTCTCTCTCTCAAGTCTAAAGTAGGTTGGTTCCTCTGCTCTTTTTTTTTTTTTTTTTTTATAATTAAGTTTTTGGATAGTGCAGCTATTAAATATTCATGACTAGATTTGAGTACCCGGCCATGAAGGTGAAGAAGTGTGGGATTCAAATCTTGTATAATCTATGATACCTAGCCATGATGAGTCTCCTCTTTTCTAGCCTTTGTTTTGAAATGATCAATTCAGCCAATTCCTCATCAATCTTGATCTTAGACTCATAGCACATTCGATTCGAAAGTTAAACAGAGATAATCGGAGAGATGGAGAAGAAGAGGTGTAAAGATTGGAGCGGGGAAGAGAGTGAGGGACTGACTTGGTTGTCGCGACGATGATTAAGAGGTGGAGAGGGAGAGTGAGGCGGAGAAGCAGTGGTGGGACATGGCTCAAATGCACACTCAACAATCAACATCAAAAATTGATGAGGAGATAATCCGAGTTTTGCTGAGTGTGAGTTTTGCTAAGGGTATTGTTGGAAAAGTTACTGAGTATAATTATAAATTCTATTTTTTTATTGGGTGTAAAAAACCTGCTGGGTCTACATAGAAATTTGCTGGGTACATTTAGAAAGACATTTTCCTTATCTATGCTCCTTCTATGTTCTTTACTTTCAATTCTCAGAAAAAAAAAAACAAAAAAACAAAAAACAAAAAACAAAACAAAATTGTCAAATTTGGATCTTTTTGCAACTCTTGTGTTTAAATAAATATCAAATAGACGATTCATTTATATGATTGTGGGGGTTCTTTTGAATTAAGCAAGACTAGGCCAAAATTAACTCAATAACTTGATGTTAAAGAGAGAACCTTGTGCGTGATTCAGATATCAAGTGAGGCTTGACAGCGTGAAGATGGTGTGGGAGCTAGAAACATACTGCGGTGAAAGAATTTGGGGATTTTTGAATTCGGGTTTTCTGGAAGACGAACTTGAAGGGGGATTGTGGGAGAAAAGGAACTAAGAGCTAGGTTTTGTGCTTAGAGGCTTGGAGGCTTGAAGAGTTGAGGCTTTTTAATGTTTCTCAGCTTTCTGGGTTGTTGCTTGATGATCATTTCAGTTCCAAATCTCTCCTTTTATAGGCTCAATTGGAGGGGTGTTGTGGTGGCTCAGGGTCTTTGGTTTTCTGGGTAAAATGCTTCTCTTTTAGCTCATACAGGATTTCTGCCTTAAAGTCTAGGAAATCAGAGCTTACTTGAGAAATGGAGTTTTGGGACAAGGAGAAGATCATTGTAGCCGTGGGTGGAGGTTGCAGCAGAGACAACTGCAGTGGCACGAAACCTGGAACGAGGTTGACAGGGAGGCTTGGGAGGTGTGAGCTCATTGTTCAAGGGGGAAGGAGATGTCCATCCACCGGTCAGGAAATTTCCTTCTTGCCAACTGATAGGGAAGATCGATGTTTCTTCTGGATCTTTGGGTCGACTTGTATATTAGGAGCTGTGGGGAAAAGGAAAAGAAGATAGAAGAAAGACCGTGAAAGCTGGGCTATCCTATTTCTTTTGGGTTTGGGCTTTTCTTTGGGCTTTGGGTTTTTAGGGAAAAAGGTTGATCTAAACCTCATTTTCACCAATTCGCTATTGATTTAAATTACCGGGCTTGGATCTCGAGCCCAAGATCGAGACCACCGATGACGTTAAACCAATAGACGAGCATTATATGTTTCCGTAACCTTCCACACCATACCCACTTCTGCAAGCCCCAGAAATGCGTGGATGTGGCTTGGGTCTACATCTAGGGTGTGTTTGCTTGGCTGGTTAAAGTCGAGAGATGGGTATAAAATTCTATAGTTTTACAGAATTTTATACAAATTGCGTGTTTATGCTAAAATATGTCACGACGACATATTTATTTGTCGTGTGATTTTTCGGGTACCAACAATAATATTGCAATCAAAACTATCTATTTATTTGATACAATTGAAAGGTTATTTATATTTCTATTTTAAAACATGAGCAGTTCAAATTATATAAAGAAAGTACGTTAAGAATTAGGGTTCTTGACCAAAAGCACTAAAATAAGTTAAAATTATCCTACTTACCCTAGCAACAGATTTTTATTCTCACTTACCTAATTTAAAGTAAAAAGACAACTTTACCCTTGTGATGACCAAGATTTTCGTTATTTAATTATTGCAATTAATAATGGACCAGTTGTACGAATTATAAGTGTTTTGCTTGATTTGTATGTTGTTCGTGATGTGGAATTATTTTCGGTTGAACAATTGTTCGAAAAGTGTGGATTTTGGGGGGGTACAAAGTTTTGACTTTTTATTTTTGGTCCTTCATGAAAATTATAGAGCGCATCGATACGAGTTCATGGACATACGGAACGCGAAAATCGGAGTTCGTATGAGAAAGTTTTGAGAGATTGAAGTTTGGGAAAATTCTATAAATAGGGGTTTCCATTTTCGGAAATTTACTATTTTCATTTTGGAAACTTCCATTTTTAGAAAATTTTCAAAACCTCCATGCTCCCTCTTCAGCAGCGCGACCCAACCCGTATTCGATAACTCGACCTGACTTTTTCTTCGATCTCCGGCGACCTCTACCAATGAAGCAAGCCCAGACCGACTCACCTCCACCGTGAGCTCCTCCCTGTGATGTCCTCTATCGACGATTTTCACCTTGTGCGGCGCTGGAAGGCAGCAACTTTTGGTACAGTTGAACCCGGTCAGAAATCCTAGCTCCTGTGATGCCACGGCATCAAACTTTCTGTTTTGAGTTTGTAGGAGCCTCCTTAATCGATCCATGGTGGTAGTTTTGATCAATTCATGTTGGAATCAGATCAACTCACGGTGAACAGTGCACGGCTATCTAGGCCGAGTTGGCTTGAACCCCAGGTATTAAAGTTGTTCTATTTAGTGTTCTTGACATTTTGGACGGTTGGATTAATCTAGTTTTGAGTTTTGGCCGGTGGTGGTTGTGCCACCACTTGTGGTGGCGTTTTGACGGCCTTCCGGCCATGTAAGTGACAATTTCTTGTTTTATATATCATCTACTCGTCAATACGAGCGTTTTGATATATAATATGTAATTTTTGGAGATCGTATGAATCTGTTATGATTTTTACGGTTTCGGACCTTTCTATTATTCGATCGTTCGATCGACTTCTGGTTTTGACATATTGATCGTACAAGTATTTCGGAGACATTGGGTGGTCTCGGATGTGTTTTCGCCCTGATTGGCATCACTTTTGGGGATTTTAGCTCAAAACGGGGGTTTCGGACTTAAATCGCTTGTGATTCGTTACTAAGTTGAGACCGTATGTGATCAAGTACTTAACAAAGTATTCTTGGATGATTATTTTGTGGTTGTGCTGCTTTGTTCTGTATTGAAGAAGCAGCGGGAATTTCAAGATGAGCAATCTCACAATGTTCATTTACGAACGGAGTTACCTTTATCTTTTTGAGAGTTATTTATTTAACTACAAACTATAGTTGGTATTAGTAGGCATTCCTGAGTGAATGACTACGTATATATATATATATATATTTACGTGAAATATATATGTGTTGGTGGATTTTGTTGATTGATGGAAACAATATGCATGAAAGGTGCTTTTATTGTTTGTGTAGTGGCTTTTCGGAAAACAAATGATTGTGAAATGATGATTTTTATTGTTTTGAAAAGCATTGAGATTAGTGTAACATTGAGTCCTGTGCGACTTCTTTAATATTTTATTCCGAGGCACTGTGAGGTCCGAGGAATTAAGGTCAGATTATGACCTTAGGCAGTATATCGAGTAATCACGTCTTTGGCCGGACGAGTGGTTACGATTTCAGTTAGAGCTCTACTTTATCTGCCAGTGTAATTAATTCATGGGGTAACTGAGCGAGGTTATATCTAACTCATGAGTTTGTGTTTAAGGAATCAAGGAGTGAGTTGTTTTCCGTATATGTGATTTAGAAGAAATCAAGATGTGAGTTGCTTTCTTTATTTCGTGATTTGAAAGAAATCAAGGTGTGAGTTGTTTTCTTTAGTTTGTGTTTAAGGAATCAATGAGTGAGTTGTTTTCCTTATTTACGATTTAGAAGAAATCAAGATGTGAGTTGCTTTCTTTACTTCGCACTGATAGAAACCAAGGAGTGAGTTGCTTTCTTTGTTTACGTTTTGAAAGGAATCAAAGAGTGAGTTTCTTTCCTTTATTACGTGTTAGTAAGGAGATCAAGGCGTGAGTTGTTTTCCTTAGTATTGGTGTGAGTTGTTTATGGTTGTTTTGAGTTACTCATACAAGCTTTCATAAGCTTACCGAGTTTGTTGTGTGGCAACCTGGTGCACTATTCAATGGTGTAGGGGTTAATTCTGCAGGTCAGGATAATTGTGGTTGAAGCTGAGGTAGCATCTTTGCAACTTTACGGTAGGAAGCCATTTTGGTGACTTTACCATTGATTAAGACTTCCGTTGTGTAGTAAGCTCTGAGGAGAATTTACATTTTATTTTGTGGTGACAATTTAATTCGTAAGCTTATGTAATATATAACTCTGAGGAGCGGGGCTATATTGACATAGTGGGTTCAGGGCAACAGTATGTACTTGGTTTAAAGGGAAAAAGTTTTTCAGGTATTTTGTATTGATGGCTGAACCATCACGCATGTATAATTATGAGATTATATATTGATTTTTATTTGTGTTAAAAAATCAAGGGCGTGACAACCCTCATCCTAATTAAAAAATTACATCATCTATCTTTCTCTCCCCACTCCATCCTACACACACACACACTCTCTCTCTCTCTCTGCACCTCCCACCCTCCTTCGTCTTTCTAGTTCTCAGTTTCCGAGCGAATTAGCAAAACACAGATAGAAATGGAAGAAGATCTGCAACAATCGGTCGATCCCAGCAAGTGACCATATAGACCAGTTGATCGGAAATGGAAGAAGATCTGCACCAATTGGAAATGGAAGAAGTTTTGTCCATCCTGCACAGTTTCTCTCTCTCTCTCTCTCTCTCTGTTGTCGCTGTACATCCTGTGCCGCCTCAGCTCCGTCGAGAACGTCAGCGAGTTTCTCAGGGACATCCCGCTCGTGTGGCCGAGCTTGGTGGTGTCTGGAGCTTGAGCGACGTCGTTCAGGAGGAACTTCATGTCTGGGCTCGAGTTCGTCTACAATGAGGGGCTGGACGCAGCGGTGCCGGGCTCCGAGATGGTGAGGAAGATCAAGACGTTTCTGTTGAGGTTGAAGATCAGGCCTCGTCTTCTCTCTCTGTTTCTCTCTTTTGTGGAGTTGTTGATTTAAAAAAGGTTTTTCGTTTTTTTTTTCTTCGTAAGATAGGGGCAAAAGGCCCAGAAAGAAAGAAAAGCCCAAAGAAAAAAGTAAAAAACAGAAGTTTTATCGGTGGGCGATACAAGACTATTGGAGGGCAATAAATGTTTTGAATTGATATAATTTCCTCTCTTTTTACCTTAAATCAAAGTTTTATTTGTACAATTTTACAGAGATTAGTTCCTATTCCGGCAACGAAAATTTCTATTGGGGGGCAATAGACTGCTATTAGGGGAAATACAGGTTTTTTCAGGGGGCAATAAACCTCTCCGGCTCCATATGAGATCTCCAACAACCTGTTTGGTGACTTCCAGCGAGGTTTCATAAACCTCTATTGCCCCCAAATAGACATCTATCGGGGGCAATAGAAGTTTATTCACCCTCTATTGGGAGCAATAAACCTTCCCGGCAACCTATGAGATCTCCAACGACCTCTTTGGGAACCTCCGGTGAGGTTTTCAAAGAAGTCCGGTGAGCGACGGCCGGTGACCGGAATAGACTACTGGTGGCCGGTGACCGGGCTCCAGCGAAGTCTCTTATGGTTTCTCTCTCTTCCATTCTCTCTCTCTCTCTCTATAAGTAACAAAGGAGTGAGGGTAAAATAGTCTCAGAAATAAATAATAAATAAAAACTTAATGGGATATTAGGGAAGACTTCCTTAGAGTGTTGTAGGTAAGGGGGAATTAAAAAAACTTAATGGAGTAAGTGGAAAAAAAATCTCTGAAAATGAGGTAAATGGACAAAATTTCTAAGAATTATGCACAAGGCAAAATGTCCACGCGTAATAACATAGCGGTATATGCAGGACACATGCTTGTTTTTAACAAAAATTGTGCGAATGTGAACATAAGTATCACAACGAGGTGCTTTCTTTGAGGCATCACACATAGCATTTGGTGCCTGGAGTCTTGCCATAGGTGAATTAGTTGCGGCCGGATTCACTCTTAGCTACTCCTTAAAAAGCACATGACTAAACAAGAGAAGAATTGAATTTCTCTATTAGAAGTAGAAACTGACGAGTCTTCAACATATACATTGTTCTTTTTCAATATTATAGGTGCACAGCATCTCGAATCATATTTTCAAATGTAGTCTTACATGATAAGCAAAGCTGTCTCAAAAGTTTTGGATGCTTGTGCAAGATAAAAAATAGCGTCCTCTCTATGCGATCTTACATGAATATGCCCTTCAAAAGTTTTGCTATATTGAGACAAATACAATACAAAATTGTTTTTGATAGATTGAGGTATTTCAATGATGTGTTTTTGAAAGTGTCTTGGTAAGTAATTTACTGATCACTTTTAAAAGAAGAGTATGTTTTTGCCTGGTTTGCAAAAATGAAAAGGGTAGTTCTATACTTCTATTAAGACCTCTGAATTTGCTACTTAAACCTCATCTAATTTTTGTAAAAATTTATTTCCTCAATTACCCCTCTAATAAAATGAAAAATAATGAAATAAAAATGAAGTGAATCATGTTGCAAATTTTGCATCTCAGAAGAAACAAAATAAAGTTTACACACACACTCTCTCTCTCTCTCTCTCTCAACATTTCTTTTATTCAACTCCACCCACCAATCTCAACTCATCTAACAATTTTTATTTTTTTTTATTAATTCATTTAACATCTGTCAGTTTACTTTCATTTAATAATAAGCTAAAGAATTGATCAACAAGTTTCGTACTTGATTCTTGTCACTTTAACGAACAATACCATCAATAAACATTGAAACTAGTTATTCTTCATTTTGAGATTGAATTAGACCCCAACAACTCAAGTATCTGGCTGGGCTGAGGTTCAAATTGAAGAGTTAGAAAAAGTGATTGTTGGGCAAACCAGAAAACATGAACTTTAGAGCAAACTATGTTGTGTCTCCCTTCTGGAAAAAAATAATAAAATAAAATAAAACAAAAACAAAACAGTACAAAAAAGAAGAAAATCAAATTGGGGGTGTTTTACTTTAGCTAGTTCCCTAGGCATGAGTGGAAGAAGTTTCTGATATCTTCTACATCCGATTGTGCATTGGATCCTAATGTAGTTCCTTAATGATTTCTGTATCTACCGGGCCTTGGTCATTTTGATGACGTCATTGGTTGGTTGCCGCTCAAAAGGGAGGTTTGGACTTGGATAGGTTGCCCAAAGGTTGCTCCTTGTTGTTCTTCATGTCTCATCGCACAATCTTGGGTGGGTAGAACAAAAGGGAGGAGGAGTTGCTCCGAGATGGAAACACGACTACGTGTGTATATAGTTCTTCTTTTTCTCATTTTGTCAAAGGGTAAAAGGAGAGATAAAGTTTTACAAAAATTAAGAGAGCTCTAGATAACAAATTAGGCGGTCTGACAGGAATCACCCAAATGAAAATCTCTTATATACTAAACATACACAGCATGTGGTCTAATATAATCGAGCCATAATAAAATTTGGTTGTAGGGGGTTCAGTGGCGTATCCAGGATCTGAATATGGCTTGGGCTGGATTTAAGTGCATACAAATTTTGCAAGCTCGTAATTTTTTTTCTTTTGAGGTTTGGAACCCAATGGGAGGCTCATCCTCACGCCTTTAATATTATCTTTCAAAACATAAAATAGGGGGGGGGGGGGGGGGGACATAAAACCAAAACCCCTTAAATTAAAAGTTACAAGCATAACTTGTTGTAAAAGGCCCACTCATTTCAAACTCAGCAATCACAAAGTCATTATCAATACTATCAGCAAATTCTTTTTCAATGTTGAGAACCATCAAATCATCAAGAAAGTAATTTTCCATCTTATTTCTAAGTTTATTTTTGATGATGTTCATAGCCGAAAATGCTCTCTTTATTGTTGCTGTAGAAACTGGCAGAGTCAACACAAGACAAATCAATCTATAAATCATAGGAAAGAATGCTGATTTCGTGATCAACTAACCGCCGACACAAATCAGACACAGAAGTTGTCTTAGCAAATCTTGGATCCCTCTGAATATCTGTTATAAAATATCCACACTCCATATCTAGAGCAAGCATATCAGATGATGAAAAATCCATAGGATAAAACTTTATATCAGTGACCAAATATATAAAGACCTCCCTAAGTCGGCAGAAATCTACCAAAGCAACCGCATATAATATTGCATATTTCAAACATCCATATTTAATATTGCAAGCTTCCAATAGCCACCGCAAACCAATTAATCCACCGCAAAACAACTAATATACCGATTATCATTTATCAATAGCCTTTCCGCCATCCCTATCCACTTATCCACAGATATACTGGAATATCCACCGGCCACCTCATGACCTCAAAGCAATTAAGCAAAGAATTAGAAAGAGAGAACTCACAGGAATGACAGGATTTGGAAAGATTTTAGACTTCTGCCATTCAATGATCTCTTACGAAGTTCCGGTCTCTTCCGAATACTTCAATTGAAGACTCTGAAATTCAAAGCTCACAGTCAATTGCAAGCAAAACCCATCAATGGTGCTTGGGAGAGATGAAATTAGAACTTAGAAATACCTTTATGTGGGTGATCTGGAGCTAATCGGGTTGGAGGAACTAAGGAAGAGGAACTTACGAACTGATGAACTCGATCGGAGGAGCTGAGGATTAGGAACTGAGGAAGAGGAGCTGAGGAAGTCAGGAAAAGGAACGACGTCGGCTACTCTCTGGTAAGGAACTAGAAGAAGTCGCGAACTGAGGATATATTAGATGTGTATATATATACATTTTTTTTTAAGTAAGTTACTATCAGTACTATGGGCAATACCTATACTTGGGGCTTTTTCTCCTTGATTCTGGCTTGGGCTATAGCTCAACCAGCCCTGTGACTGGTTACGCCCCTGAGGGGGTTCGATGTTGTGTTTTTTAATTTTAGGTACCTTATTGATTATTTTGGAAAACTTATACATTTCTATGCAGTTATAAATCATAGGATGAGGCTCTAATGAGAACCATTATAATGAGGACTTCATGGAGGTTTTCTAATGAAAGGTTGCGAAACCCACTTTTTAATCACATTTCCGCTAATCAACCATTAGATGTTTAGATATTCATGAGTAGATTATTTATGCAAATTCTCAACCTAATTGAAAATCGTTAAGGCATTTATAATCATGATTTATCATTTATAAACATGAAATGTTCAGGTTTAACAAATTTGGTTTGTCTATTAATTTGATCTAGTTTAATACCTTAATGATTTTGAATTTAGTTGAAAATTTACATAAGTGATGTACTCATGTTTAATTATCTAATGGTTGATTTATCAAAATATAATTGAAAAATGAGTCTCACAACCGTTAATTAGAAAGTCCTCATTTTAAAATTCCTCATTAAAGCCTCTTCGGTAAATCATACCGGTGAAAAAACCTTATCATCCATGATTTTTTTTTTTTTAATAAAATGGCAGTGTATGAAATACTCGTAGAAAGTAGGGTCATGGCTTTAGCCGACGTGTCATATTTCATGGCTTATTTTTGATTTATTTCCAGAAGACGAAACAATCTGCAGTACACTCGATTCCCCAAATCGAAGGAAGCCGAGTTTTGCAGAGAGAACAAGGACACCGACTCAGCCATCGTCGGCAATGGCTGCCTTTCTAGCTCGGAAATCCCTTCACGCTCTTCGTGCCAGACAGCTTCAGCTCGTATGTTCTTCTCTCTCTGCCCTAATTCTCTCCGTCAATTTTGATACTCATTTCCAGCTCCCTATCGAAGTTTTTATTTAGGTTTTGAAATTTCTTGGATCAGGACTATGCTACTGTTAATTGATTTCTTTGAGCAGAGCTGAGCTATTTTACTGAATCTAGATTCGAAAGTCTGATTTTTATTCGTTAGCTCATATATGATCCCCCGGTTATTGCTTTAGGGCCAGAGTCCACTATGCGGTCATTGTTTACCAATTCATTATAGAAGAGGCTGGAATGGAAATACCTGGGTGTTTTAATTGTGTGTGATGAATTGATCTATGAACAAAGCATGTGATGCGCCAGAACTAGGACTTCATAATCAATGTACTAATGAGAAATGGAACCGATAGGAAGAACTAGGATGATTGTCGTGCTAATGTAAGGAGTGTAGGAGAGTTCAAATTCTGGATTATTGGTATTTAGGCTGCGCCATATATTGTGCAGTGGAGTTCCAGGATGTAATGGACCTATTTCTTTTAAGTTTTAACAGGTCCGTTCAAAGGTTCCGTTCTGAAATTTGGAGAAGTGGGAATCAATGTGGGAGGCTACTAGCATGTAGCTTTCGTTTCCTTTATATCATAACAGTGAAACGGATAGTTGCTTAGTTATTTTGTTCTACTGTATTTACAAGTCTGCTCTGTTAGAGTCTCCTTCTCCCCTGTGCTCTGCTTTCATCTTTTCTAGTAACATGTCATTTTCTATTATAAAAAGTAACTCGGAGATGAATGAAATTTAATGTTTAGTTTCGTCTTTGTGATTTATTATAGTGTCAAAAGTATAGATTTGGTTTGAAAATCTCCTCTGTTCTTTTCTCATCAGAAAACCTTCATTTTGGGTTTTAGATATTTATATAAAAACTAAATAAAATAACTGATTTTGTACTCTCCAAACATAGAAGTAGCATTGGGTCTGTGAAACAGACTTGCTGTAGGTGTTCCCAGAATTCTTTAACAATTTGTTTAGCTGTCTGGTAACATTCTTTCGATTGATTGAAAATACTCAAGGCATCAGTAATTCCCAAGTTTTCTTCTATGGGTCCATAACAATGAACTGATCATTGTGTCAGTCCAAAAGACATAAAATCTTTTGAGACATAAAAGACATAAAATCTAAATATTGCCTCGTGTAGCTAAATTATTTATGGCGTATCTATTATTTGGGTAACAGTGAGATACAATTCCTGATATTAGATTCTTTTGGTTTTCTTGAAAAAGAAGAACTATAATATTGATAGTCAGTTTAGAGATTGTGATTAACCATCCATATAAATCTTATTGTAGTTCATGTCTCAAAGATTTATCTAAATCAATTAGTCTAATCTATAATATTGTTAAGAGAACTCTTTAAAAATAATTAATGGATGGCCAAGTACAAAAAATTTCAGAAATGGACCCCACAAGTAGCATAAACCACCCCGCTCAACTCTACTAAACCACTCCATTTAGTTCAGGCGTGTTTGTAATGTTTGCCTTTTTGTTGGGTTTTTTTTTTTTTTTTTTTTTTCAAGAAGAGGGAGATGGAGATTTAGAAGTTAGGGCAGAAAAGAAGTGACAAAATATGGCATTAAAGATATACACTTTAAGCCAATTTAAACTGTTTCTATGTTAAAAAAAAATGTTTCTAGGTTTTAGTTTTTATTTTGAAGACATGACAATATGTATTCTGTCTCTCATTCAATATCTTGTCTCTTTCTCATAGTTCTCTCCTTTTTAATTAGAAAAGAAAACGGGACTTGAAAGGTTGAATACATATTAGAATTAAGAGAGAATTAAAATCAATTGTGAAAATTGTTCAAACAAGTTGCTGATTAACTTAGATTTATTGTTGATACAATGTTAGTATGTTGTGATTGGGAAACATGATGCTGGAAAATCAAGTTTCTTATATGGAATATAAACTACTACTACTACTATTGTTATAATTACTAATTTCTTAAATTTTCGAAATTCTATTTTCATACAAGTATATTTGAAGGTCACAAGATTTTTTCCTCAATTTTAGTTGTTATTCTTCTGCTAATTTCTTAGAACCTTTTTTTTTATCCTGCAGACATTACATATTCTTTGTAGCCATTGGATGTTTAGGATTTCATTTGACAAGTCAACTTTTTGCTTTTTGTTTAGGCTGTACCAGGGAAAGCACTGCAAGGATCCCACTTCTATGGAATGCGATCCAGCTCACATTGCTACTCAACTAAACTAGGTTGCTATTCTGTGCATTGGTGTTGGTGTAATTAAGAAATAAGATAAAACAAATAGATATCTTCAACATTATCTGGTTGGTTTAGGAGCTTTATAGAGTAATTAAACTACTTCATAATAGTTCATTTTTGTTTATGCCAACTGCAGAGGATGAGGAAAGAGAGCAACTGGCAAAGGAGATGTCTAAGGACTGGAGTGCTGGTAATCCTTATTCTCTTATAAAAGAGAAGATTGAAAACCATTATTTTAGCTCTCAATGTGGTGTTAGTTTACTAGGCTATGTGAAGTATATACGCTTAATTTTTCTTTTTTGTAATAACTGCAGTTTTTGAGAGAAGCATCAACACACTATTTCTTACTGAAATGGTTCGAGGTCTGATGCTGACGCTCAAGTACTTTTTTGAGCAAAAAGTTACAGTAAGTATTTTCTCCATCGGCTGCCAGTATTATTTTTTCCTTATGCTGGGGACTTATGGCAGCCATCTTTTGTTTTGTAGATTAATTATCCATTCGAGAAGGGCCCTTTGAGTCCTCGTTTTCGTGGTGAACATGCCCTACGGCGTTATCCTACAGGAGAAGAGCGTTGCATTGCCTGCAAACTTTGTGAAGCTGTAAGAGTTGAAACACTTGTGTGGCTATTCTAGCTTTAAAATATGAACTAAGAAGCTAAACTCACCATTATATGACAGGGCAAATTCCTTGCCTGTTAAGCTGCCAATGGATGGTGCCTGCTTTGTCATTGTGGGCAATGCTTAACTTAGAAACCAGATAATTTTGATCATATTCAGGAAAACTACATTATTGTGTGTGCTCTGGTTTTGCATCTGGCTTCATTAATGTTCAGTTACTTGCCCAATTGGAAGAAAGGTTGATGTCCCACATAGTTGATATGCCCTAATATATATATATATATATATATATATATATGCACACACAGTATAGGTCCACATAATGTATTTGTATTATCTCCTTTCAGACTGATATTATATATCTACCCTAGTTCTTTGCTTTGGATGTAACTGACTCTCACCTAAAATGTGATAAATCATTTCACTTTGTGCATCCTCGATGCGCTTGCTTCATGTTTATTTAAAAAGGATGAATATAGCATTTTAACTCACAAGGCAATTGTTGTTCACCAGATTTGCCCAGCACAGGCAATTACAATTGAGGCTGAGGAACGAGAAGATGGTAGCCGTAGGACTACTAGGTGAAGGATCCATTCTGTCTTCTTTCTTTCAACCCTTTCTTCATCTCCCAGTTCATTACCGTATTCACATTCATTTGATTTTTCAGGTATGACATTGACATGACAAAGTGCATCTACTGTGGGTTCTGTCAAGAGGCATGTCCAGTAGATGCTATTGTAGAAGGACCAAACTTTGAGTTTTCAACAGAGACTCATGAGGTTAAGGAAGATCCTTTCTTTTATTTAATTCAACTAATCCTTGCTTTTACTCTCTTTTTAAGTAAATTTAGCTGTCATCTGATCCGGTGATTTCTTTATCTGCCCTTATTGCAGGAGCTTCTTTATGACAAAGAAAAGCTGCTCGAGAATGGAGACCGTTGGGAGACTGAGATTGCTGAGAACCTCAGATCTGAAAGCCTCTATCGTTGATTCTCGACAGATGGTTCTTTTCTCAGTAACCGTACCTGCAGTTGACCTTTTTGATCATGTGGAAAATAATAGATCCATGCATGGATCTTTTAAGTGGCATCACTGGATTGTGAACCTCTTTTTTTTTCTTTTTTGTGTTTGTAAGTCATGATTCAAAATGCAAGGGATGTAACCATTCTAAACATGTTGAGAATACACAAAAATGCCTCTACTCTGTTTCATATGACATCAATTCCCCTCAAGAATTATGTGCTCTGCTGAAGGTATAGCTGGGCATTTTGGCATCAGGTGCAAGTGTCATCAGGGGAAAACCTCATTTGGTCTAGAAGTCATATGAAAGGGATGTAACCATTCTAAACATGTTGAGAATACACAAAAATGCCTTTACTCTGTTTCATATAACATCAATTCCCCTCAAGAATTATATGCTCTGCTGAAGGTATAGCTAGGCATTTTGGCACAAAGCAGGTGTAAGTGTCATCAGGGGACAACCTCATTTGGTCTAGAAGTCAAGCCCCTATGACTGCTAGAAGACAATTGAAAGATTCTTGAAGTCGAAATTTAGAGATCACACTAGATGAGATTTAGAACCACTCTAGAGGTCGTATGCCTGCAGACCGTTGGCATTTGGAAAATTATAGCTTTCGATTGTTCGAAATAAAATTTATACAAATTATATTATGACCTGTTTGAGACTGTTTGTAAAAGACTTTAAAAGTACTTTTCAAATTGACGATTGAGCTTTTGAACGAGGAAGTATTTGACTATTATTTTCGAAACGATCCAAGAGGCATTCTATATTTTTTTGTGATTTTTTTTTTATATTTATAACTAATTTTCTTTATTAATCCAAAAACACTTTTGGTTCTTCCACAAACAATTCCAAACAGGCCTATATAGACTTATATAAATCACATTCAGATGGAAAAACTGCTTTTGCTTTTGAAAAATCCAAATTTGCGGATATAGCTTAATTTAAGGTTCAAGAGGGATTTGAAATTCACAAAAATGTTCCCATTATTTCAATTACTGGTCTGCCTGTAACTTTTGTATACATGGCTCGTTCAAGCGAGCAAAAGAAGCAACAAGAAAGGATTATGTTGTTTTTTCCTTCTGTTTCATACAGAGATCAATAAACATCATATTCAGAAGGTTCATTTTCTATTTACATTTTGAATTCAGAAGTAGGTTGCAACATCTGGAATCAAGTTAATACATCCAACTCTTGTTACGGTTATATCCTGGTCTTTTTTAATGGACACTGGTTCTGAGATCAGCTCTAAACTGAATTTGATTTTTCTGAGAACAAAGACTCATTCGCGACCAACTAGTCATTGAAAATCTATGAGCTAAGTTTAAAGGGGATCAAAGTTAAGCTCAGATCTATCATTGCATGAGCTCAGTTCAAAGGGCATCAAAGTTGTAACCAAGCACTGAAGCACATAATTAAGCATCTGTTTGCTCCAAGTAAAATGTACAAAGAGTGTCTATGATAACAAGATATTTTTCATGAGTTGGTTATGATTAACCACACCCACTAACAAGAATAATCTATACAACTACAGAAAGACAACAAACTCATTAACAAAATTCATTACAATTGATTTGATATATACTTCTCACTGATCTATAATTCTCTGAATTACAAATTACATATATATGGAACCTCAGTTGCAAGAGTACTGGTAAATCACTAATCCAATTTCTACACCATAGCCTTTCCCTTTTTCTCTCGAAGATCAATTGTATCCTTCAACATCAAGAGAGGCACACTTTTCTCAGATCCAATCTACTAGCCATGGCATTTAATCCTGAGCCTGAACCACACTATGTTGTGCTGACATTTCTTCACAGTCTTGCAAAAATCTTGCCACACATCGACACTGATCAAGAAACAATTATACAAAATCAGATAAAAACAGATACCACATTGGAGGAACATGAAGAAAAACTGAGAGACAGACACTAACATGTATGGAGGCATTCAGGTAGTAACTGCAATCGGCCTTTTCAGCTCGATTGTAGAGAGGATTTGGGGCCGCCTCTTGCTCCTCTCTAAACCCCTCTACTTGGTGTGAAGACCCTGAAAGAGACATAACAAATCACACACAAAAGAAACAGACTATAGTTTGATCAAAGCAGTTAACTCAGAGACAAAGAGTGTACCTCTCTGGTAAATCACTGATCCGATGAGTGGTTTAGCCACAGCCTGGCTCTGGAGACCTATAGTCATCTTCTTCCTCATCATCATGGCCTTCGGAGGACTCACAAACCTTCACCATTTCTCTCTATCAGAACCTAGAGATATCAGTGATTAGAAAACTGGGGATGAACGCCTTTTATAGAACAAGAAGAGAGTTCTAGAAAGGCTGTTTTGATAGAAAACAACGGCTCCTTCTCAAAACCAACGGTTTTGGTTTTGAACGTTTAAGGAAACAGTGGGCTTCTGGTTTGAATGAGGCTCACGTTTTCCAGCTTCTTCAAGGATTCGTTTAGCATTATCCGCACTGTAAATGTAGTAACCTAAAAGTTAAAGTTAACGACAATTACTTATTTATTCTTTACAATAATTCGTATGAAAATAAAATTTATATTTCCAACAACAATACTAACGATGGGCAGATTTATGAGAATTTTTCCTCTTATAATGCATAAGAAAGTAAGAATTAATACATTAAGATGACTGCCAGTGATATTTAACTGAGGATGATATTTTCTTCTCCTATACTAGTCCTATAAATTCACGCTTATTTTCATTCATAATTAATAAATCATGATTATGAATAATTGTTTCTCTAACATTGGTCTGTCAAATGTTGATTTTACCGCATTTTAATGGCTCCTCTAAACCCTAACCGAGTCTTCTACTCCGCCGCTACTGCTTTTCAACGTCGATCACCATCGACTCCTCTGATCCTTGCTATCACCATCCTCCTATTTCATGGGCATGGGCTATGCGCTAGCATCTATGGCGACCTTGATAGTCGCCCAAACATCAATCACCAAGAATTCAATGACGATGCCAAAGCCGAGGGCAAAGCCTTTTACTCTACCAGCGACTTCACCGTCAATATTACTCACTTCTCTGAGAACATCAATCTCGATCTGACCAAGCACGGCCTCTACACCAACCTCCACGTATTTCATGGGGGTGGCTTTGCTGCGGCTGATCTGGATCGCTCATTACGGACTCGAATTGATAGTCGTATTGCAAGGATGAAGCCTACAATATATACGCTTGTTTTGATGGATTCTGCGTCTCATGGACTCGTGAAGAACAATACTGGGAATGTGCTTTGGTCGGAGTGGTTCCAGTCGTGGCCAGAGATGCAAAGAACACCAGATGTCTGGGTGCCCAGATCGGTCAGGTGGTTGGGTTGTACTCAGACTCCAATCGATGCCAAGTTCTTTATAACTTCAATGGTGAGGTTGACGACGAGAGTACCTACAATTTGGCCAGAGTGGGTTGGATAATGGTTGTTGGGCTGGCCGGAATATATGACGGAGGAGATGCAGATGGGTGTCGACGGTCCGGCCTCTGGTGAAAGGTTGTGGGCATCTCTTCTTGGGGTGTCCATAGTAATTAGAGTTTCTTGTATCTGGGTTTTGCAAAACTTTGGGTCCAATATTGGGCTTCTGGTTTCTGGACCCTTGGAACTTGGCAACTTTAGATCTGGAGGTCCATTTCAAGCGGGAGTGCTAGGGTGCCTTCTCTTCTCCAATACCGGCAATTTGCGGATGCTGGCCAATATAGAGTGGTGTTGTTGACCACCAAATATCCCTGCCCTAGCTTGAAGGGCAAGGAAAAAATATAGGTAGGTATGGTAGGGGCCTATATACTATGTCTTACTATTTTTCATAGTTTATAGGCTCGCTTTAATAAGTGAGCGATTAGTTTGAATATAGATGGTCTGTCTCTATGTATCACAGTAGTTCTCTTACTACAACTTCTTGATCTGTCTAGTTGAAGGTAGCAGAATGATATGTAATGGTCTTATTGGCATGAGTTAATGAAATCCACATTTCTTTAAAAAAAAAAAAAAAAATTCACGCTTTCCCTAAAGCATTTCATATCCAAGCAATTTCAATATTTCATAATAGTGAGTGAGAGATTCTCCTCCAAGCCTGTGATACCCCGAAAATTCGTAATTATTTTCCGAAGATTTTTCGGAATTAATTTTATGTTTATTGGATGGTTTCGTGACTCGTGGACGGAGCGGAAGTGTTTCGGATTAATTTTCATTCAGAAAATATGACTTTAGGGGTGGCGCAAAGGTTGACTTTTGATACGTTGAGATTCTCTGAAAACTTCCTTCACGAAAGTTGTAGAGCGCGTCGATACGAGTTCGTGGACATATGGAATGCGAGAATTGGAGTTCGTATGAGAAAGTTATGACCATTGGAAGAAGTTTCCATTTTGGTATAAATAGGGAATTTCTGAAAAATCATTTCATATTTTCACTTTCCTTTTCCAGAAAGCTTTCTTCTCTCTCTCTTCTCTCTCGGCTACACCTTCAGTATCTGAGTTTTTTGACTGACCCGGCTTTTCTGGCGAACTGCGGCGGTCTCCGGCGACAAAACTTTCCAGATAGGATCGTCTCCTCCGTCTGGTCGTCCCTGTGGTGTCCTCTAGCACCGATTCTCGGTGGTGGCGGCGATAGAAGGCGGCGCAGTTGTGTGTTTTCGGACCCGATCGGTTCTCCTATCTCCGACGTCGGCGGGGCTCAAGTTGAGCTTGGGGAGCTCAGAACAGCCTCCTTGATTGATCCTTGGTGGTTGTTTGGATCGATTCACGTAAAACTTGGTTAAACTTATATTTGATTACTGTTCACGGCTTGTGAGGTAGTTTTCGACCCTTTATGCTTGTTTTCTGACTTCGAGCTAGTTATGAAAGTTCACAAGCATGCTTAGATGAAGAACTTTGATGTTGGGAGTTTTGTGAAATATTGAGTTTTGCACGGCGGCGGTGCGGCGGTGTTCTGTTTTGGAGTTCGTATGGAATTGTTATGATTTTTGCAGTTTCATACCGATCGATTTATTCTATCCGTGAGGATTCGAGCGTCCGATCGACTTGTGGTTTGGTCACATCGATCGTGGACGTATTCCGAAGACTTTGGGAGGTCTCGAATGTGGTTTTGCCTCGATTGGCGCCACTTTGGGGATTTTAGTTCAAAACAGGGGTTTCGAATTTAAATCAAATGTGAAATCATTACTGATTTGAGATCATTGGTGAATAGGTGCTTCTAAAAGGTGAATTGGACAAGTTGTTGGTGAGAGTGTTAGTTCGGTTCTGTATAGAAGACACAGCGAGAGTTTTGAGGTGAGTAATCTCACAAGGTTCAAGGTTCATTAATGAACGGATTTCCTTTATCGTTTTGAGAGTTATTAATTTAACTGCAAACTATAGTTGGTATTAGTAGACATTCATGAGCGGATGACTACATATATATATATATATTTTCGTCAAATATATATGTTTTGGTGGTTTGTGGATTTGTGAAAACAATATGCATGAAATGATGCTTTTTATTGTTTTGGGTTGTGGCTTTTGGAAAACAAATGATTGTGGAAATGATTGATTTCGATTTGTTTTGAAAAGCGTTGAGATTTGGGTATGAAAACAATATGCATCAAATGATGCTTTTTATTGTTTTGTGTTATGGCTTTTTCGGAAAACAATGATTATGGAAATATTGATTTCGATTGTTTTCAAAAGCGTTGAGATTTGTGTAACATTTTGGGTCCAGTGCGACTCCTTTAATTTTTTGCTCCAAGGGACAGTGCGGCCCGAGGATCGAAGGTCTAGGACCTTGGGCAGAATATTAGGTAATCACGTCTTTGGGCGGACGAGTGTTTACGTTTTCAGTTAGAGCTCTAATCTGTCTGCCATATAGGTAATTCATGGGGTAACGGGAATTAGCTATTGATAACTCATGACATTATGTATTTTTAGGGAACAAGGTGTGAGTTGCTTCCTTATTAATGGTTTTTAAGGGGACAAGGTGCAAGTTGTTTTCCTTATTAACGATTTGATAGAAATCAAGGTGTGAGTTGCTTTCTATGGTACAATTATGGTACAACTGATAGAATTCAAGGTGTGAGTTGTTTTCTATGTTTTATTGATAGAAATCAAGGTGTGAGTTGCTTTCTATGGTACGATTATGGTACAACTGATAGAATTCAAGGTGTGAGTTGCTTTCTATGGTACGCTTATGGTACATTTGATAGAATTCAAGGTGTGCGTTGTTTTCTATGTTTTACTGATAGAATTCAAGGTGTGAGTTGTTTTCTATGTTTTACTGATAGAATTCAAGTGTGGGTTGTTTTCTATGGTACGATTTTGGTACAATTGATAGAATTCAAGGTGTGAGTTGTTTTCTATGTTTCGATTTGAAAGGAAATTAAAGTGTGAATTATTCTCCTTTATTTCGTGTTTTAAGGAATCAAAGCGTGAGTTGTTTTCCTTATTTCTGGTTTGAGTTGTGTTAACTGTTTTGAGTTACTCATAGGGGCTTGCAAAAGCTTACCGGGTTTGTTGTGTGACAACCCGGTACACTGTTCAAACGGTGTAGGGATTAATCCTGCAGGTTAGGATAATCGTGGTTGAAGCGGAGGTAGTGCCTTGCAGCTTAACGGTAGGAAGCCATTTTTGTGACTTTACCTTTGATAAGGACTTCCGTTGTATAGTTAACTCTGAGCAGCATTTGCGTTTTATTTTGTTGTTGACAATTTAATTCGTAAGCTTATGTAATATATGACCCTATGGAGCAGGTCAATATTGACATAGTGAGTTCAGGGCATCAATATGTACTTGGGTTAAAAGGGAAAAAGTTTCTAGGTATTTTATATTGATGGCTGAACGTTCACGCATATGTAATTATGGGATTATATATCGATTTTCATATGTGTAAAATCAGGGGCGTGACAAAGCCTAACCTTTCATTTTGCTTTGTTCGTTTCTTATTACAGTCTCCTATCAAAAATGGCTTCAGAGATGATAGAGAATTGTCATCGGAACACCCTTAACTCGATAATCCATTATCTTTATGGTACCAATCTTGCAGCAACTAAACGAAGGTATGTCAATTCTACTGTATAAATCTGCGGATTTGGTATGAAAAGAAATTTTGTAATTAAGAAAATAGAGTACAAAATAATATATTAAACATATTTAGAACATCACTAGATGCAATATATTTGAAGTGGATTTCAAATAAGAGTGAGAGACTACAAGCCTAACCTTTTTTTTTTTGCTTTGTTCGTTTCTTATTATAGTTCCCTATCAAAAATGGCTTCAGAGATGACAGAGAAGTGTCATCGGAACACCGTCAACTCGATAATCCATTATCTTGACGGTACCAATCTTGCAGTAGTTGCATGAAGATCTCTCACTTTTGCTGTATAAATCTGCGGATTTGGTATGAAAAGAAAACAAACTTGTAATTAAAAAAATAAATAAAAAAAACTATAGAATATATTTAGAATATCACTAGATGCAGTATATTTGTAGTGAATTTCTTTTTTTTTTTTTTAGAAGAAAATAAACTTCATTAATCCAAGAGATTACAACGATGGGGATGACTCCGTAAAATCTCAATTACTCCAAATAGAGAAGAGAACCTACTCATACCCCTAATGTAAAACTAGCGGTTACAGATACCATAAGCCGATAGAGGCTCAACTCTAACCACAATCACCCTTTCTTTCGGGCTACAGACAATCAACCTATCCCAGGAGTCCCGATACATCCTTATAGTCAACCTTAAGAAGAGACTGTCCCCTTCCAACTCCATATACCAAAACCGCCAGTATATGAGTAGGGGCATCTCCCCATTACATTGACAACAAGAAAACATCGACATTAAAACAACTAGTCCCTGGATATGACACCATAACAATGGCACAACCATGAAACCAAGACAAACAAACCCTCACTCAAATGAGGAAGGACTTATTAGACCTAACCAAAAACCAAATGTTAAAAACCTAATAAAGAAAAGTAATAGACTGCCGCAAACAGTTTTCCTGTCCCTTAGAGTCAACTCCAGCTCCCTAGAAACCGCCATATGAAGTCAGAAACTTGCAAGGTTCGCTATCTCGAATCCAAGTCTCCAGTATCTTACCCAAAGATAGAGCCACCACCAGTCCTAACCTTAAGAGAAAAACCACAATGCCTTCCCATAGCCAGCATGCCCAGATATAACCCCAATAGAGACCAACTTTAGTGTCAAACAACACCACTGTAGTCCTAAAGATCGTACACCATCATGCCACCCTGCCAATTCGTTCCTCCCCTGATCTCTCTTGCCGCCATACTGTGGTACTCTGGCAACTAGCTTTGCCTAAATCCCTCCCCAAACCTGGTTAGATATTCCAACTCCTTGTATGCCCAATGAGAATACCAAACCACGCTGCTCCAACAATCTCATTACAGCCCACCACCGAGCAACAGACGACTTTGTGTTCGACTTTAAGTCTTGGAACTCAGGTCGACAAGGGGCTGACCCGAAAGACCGAGGACCCGACCCGAACCGAGGAAAAAAGCCCGATTCGGTTCGGTTTTAGAATAGAAATTTTCGGTTCGGTCTAAAGCCCGACCCGAATTCATGTAATCGGTTCGGTCTCGGGTTCCATATTTTCAGGGCCCGAAAGCCCGAACCGACCCGAAAGTTTTCCTTACATAAGTTTTCCTTTCTCTTTTCTTTGCAGGATGACTTGTAAAACGTTCCAATGTATAACCTAGAAAGGTTCCCTTGTAGTTTCCATTAGGATAGTTATATTCTTGTGATACTTTACAATTTATATATTACAACACAGTGACACACCTTATATTAGGTTGCCAGAAAGAGACCTATCCAGGGGCCCCGTGGCTGCTGGTGGCCTTTGATTTTGTAGCTAAATGAAATCTTTATCTTGATCACATGTAACATATACAATGATGTGGTGTTGGGCATTAGAAAAGGAAAAAAAAATGTTTCGTTTTTGTTTTTCGGTGGAAAACTGAAAATAAATGTTTGGGCCTGAAAAAGCCCGAAAACCGAACCGGCCCGAATGGGTTCGGTTTCTATCGGTTTTCAGTTTACAAAAAGACCGAACCGGCCCGAACCGACATTTTCGGGTTCGGTCTCGGTCTCACTAATTTTCGGGCCCGGCCCGACCCGAGCCCAGCCCTATCGACAACGTCGTCCCCCACAGGCGTCGAGCCCCTGCGCATCTGCACCGCAGACCCGCTCCACCATTGAATCTGTCTGAGAGAGAGAAAACTAGATACTGCAACCATAAAACCGGACCAACATCTTCCGCCAACCATACACCATCCCGTCCAGCCACACCCATCATACTTCGATGAGGCTGGAAGCTGTCGTCAGTGAGAGGGCGCCGCCGGACAGGCACCGAAAACCCTTTTATTCCCAACCCTATTTGTAGTGAATTTCAAATAACTATGTTTTCAAGTAGGAAAAAAAAAAAAAAAAAAAAAGAAGATGAAAACTTTCAAATGCCAACTATTATTAAACTTAACTCTTTAAGCGATAAACCATGTAACTCCTCATGACTGCTCACTGCTCACTTCCCATTGTTTTTACCTTTCATCTATTCTTTCTCTCTTTCTTCCATGTCACAGTTAACTTTCTCAACCTCCATGTTGGAGCCACGTTGTCCTACTTTCTTTCTCTTTATTTTTTGTTTTTACCCTGCATATATACTCTCTCTTTCTTCCATGTCACAATGAACTTTCTCAACCTCCATGTTGGAGCCACATTGTCCTACTTTCTTTCTCTTTATTTTTTTCTTTCTTCCCATTGATTTTACCTTTCCATATTTCCTTTCTCCCTTTCTCGTTGACTTTTTTTTCCCATACTTTTCAACTTTTTTTTTCCTCTTCTCTAACTCTTTTTTTTATCTTTCATTCTTCTAATTCTCTTCTCATCTTCCTTTCTTCCAGCAGAATTTCTTTTGCACAACCTTGCAACAACAGACCTCCACAACCATTGAATAAATACAAAAATATCAATCACAAGCACAATAAAATTTCTCACATCCATAAGATCTCTTCGATTCTTATACCACTAGCTTGTTGTCTATCAACGAACACATAAAATATCTTTTACACACGATACTTTGATAGGGAGAAATAAAACATAACATACAAAGATGTGTCAGAGATGTACAACCCAAGAGCATGTAACAGCTCTTAGATAATTTGTGTAGTAAATAATAGAGCTCTTTCTAAGCACAAGAGCATGTTATAGCATTATCCAGGAGCCACAAAGTAAGAGAGATTTGTGTGGTGTAAGAGTATATAAATAGAGCTTTGTGGTGTAAGAGAGATTTGTAAAATTGCATATAATTTGGTTCATAAACACCACAAAGTAACTACAATCGACAAGGATAAAAGTACCATTGAATCGAATAAGTCCATAACCGTAGCCTAAATAAGCACTATTTACTTTTTTGTTTCTTTGGTTAAAAGCAGTATATATAGTGCTTAGAATTTCTATCGCCGCAAGCACACTGATTGTCATAAGAGCTTAAATTCTAAATAGTTTCAACAACCATATCTGAAGAGAACCAATGTCCCATACCCAAGCCACAATTGATATGATTTTAATCAAGCATGACCAGTTATGCATTACTTTATATAATCATAACAAACTAATACACAAAAAATTGTAATAGAAAATGTATGTTTAAAAACTTTCTTCTATGAATAAATTATTATTGTGAAATGATGTTGTCCAGAACTAAATGAGAAATTATTGTCTAATGCTGATGGATAAGTGAATGATATCTAATAACTATACCTCTGGTAAATCATTGATTCGATGATTATTTAGATCCATTTCAAGCTTTTCAGTACTCCCGTCGTCTTTGCGTGCATCATTGCTTGTGGACCTCTCATAAGGTTTCATCAATCCCTATATATAGACTCTATGGTTTCTAGTAAATAAAGAATTAGGGAAGACAAAATATTTGTGCTAATACGAATTGAACAATCTTTAGGTTATTGATATAGGCTGTACAGAGGATTATTTTATCGGTGAGAGAGTACAGAGGATTTTAAAACAAGCGGTTTTGGTAAAATACAATGAGTTGGTAAAAAATAATGGGTTTTGATGTTAAATCTACTTGTATGGTATTGTCTTAAATTCGCGTTTTAAAATTAAATCTGGTCGGTGTTCTCTTTTGTCAGAGATTTATCTTTTTTTTGAGAACCAAAATTATTTGTTTGGCTAGTCTACACCCTAGGCTTGGTAGCCTTTTAAGTGATTATAAAATTTATTTATTATTATTTAAATAAAATTGTGAAGGTTGTGAAACAAATACAAAGAGAGAAAGTAAGTTATTTTATTCCCAAAAAAAATGGATTAGATTGTCGAGGCTGCTTCATCCATAGGTATGATAAGGATATTGCAAAAAAATAGAAGGAAGACTGACAGTGAATCGACCACAATATGCTTGACGTTGATTCCTGTCGGAAGCAGCTTGCCTATGAGGGAAAAGAAGAAGAGAAGTTTGTTGAATGCACGCGATCGAGAAGGGAATAAATGCATTAATCTTGTGTAATTAAACTCTTAGAAAAACTGATGAATAACTCTTTTGAGATGATGTTTTCAACTCTTACAAATATTTAGAAGGGCCATACACTAAGCGATCCTTTTTTTATAAGGTCATTTTAACGTAGAGGTAGCAAGAGGGCCTGTCACGCCCCTGATTTTACACACATGAAAATCGATATATATAACCTCATAATTATATATGCGTGAACGTCCAGTCATCAATACAAAATACCTGAAATCTTTTTTTTCCTTTAACTTACATAGATATTGATGCCCTGAACCCTCAAAGCTAATATACACTCATCCATAGAGTTATATATTACACAAGCATACGAATTAAATTGTCAACAACAAGATAAAACGTAAATGCTCCTCAGAGCTCACTACAACGGAAGTCCAAATAACTGTAAAGTTACAAAGATGGCTTCCTACCGTAAAGCTGCTAGCTCGCTGCCTCAACCTCGAATATCCTAACCTGCAGGATTAACCCCTACACCGTTTGAATAGTGTACCGGGTTGTCACACAACAAACTCAGTAAGCTTTTGCAAGCCCGTATGAGTAACTCAAAACACACATGCACAACTCACGCCAAACGAGGAAACAACTCACTCTTTGATTCCTTAAAACACGAAATAAGGAGAACAATTCACACTTTAATTTCCTTTCAAATCGAAATAAAAGAAAGCAACTCACACCTTGTTTCCTTTTAAAACGAAACATAGAAAACAACCCACACTTGAATTCTATCAATAAAACATAGAAAACAACTCACACCTTGAATTCTATCAGTTGTACCATAAGTGTACATCAATAAAACATAGAAAACAACTCACACCTTAATTTCTATCGAAACGTTAATAAGGAAAACAACTCACACCTTGTCCCCTTAAAAACCATTAATAAGGAAGCAACTCACGCCTTGTTCCCTAAAAATACGTAATGTCATGAGTTATTAATAACCAATTCCCGTTACCCCATGAATTACCTATATGGCAGACAGATTAGAGCTCTAACTGAAAACGTAACCACTCGTCCGGCCAAAGACGTGGTCACCTGAGATTCTGCCCAAGGTCTTAGACCTTCGATCCTCGGGCCGCACTGTCCCTTGGAGAAAATCATTAAAGGAGTCGCATTGGACCCAAAATGTTACACAAATCGCAACGCTTTTGAAAACAATCGAAATCAACATTTCCATAATCATTGTTTTCCGAAAAAGCCATAACATAAAACAATAAAAAGCATCAATTCATGCCTATTGTTTTCATACCCAAATCTCAACACTTTTCTCAAATCTCAATGCTTTTCAAAACAAATCGAAACCAATCATTTCCACAAATCATTTGTTTTCCAAAAGCCACACCCCAAAACAATAAAAAACATCATTTCATGCATATTGTTTTCATAAATCCACAAACCACCCAAAACATATATATTTCACGCAAATATATATCTATATGTAGTCATCCGCTCAGGAATGCCTACTAATACCAACTATAGTTTGCAGTTAACTAATAACTCTCAAAACAATAAGGTATTCCCGTTCGTGAATGAACTTCGTGAGATTACTCACCTCAGAATCCCGCTGCGTCTTCTATACAGAACCGAACTAACACTATCACCAACAACTCGTCCAATTCACCTTTCGAAGCACCTAATCACCAATGATCTCAAATCAGTAACGATTCATAATTGATTTAAGTCCGAAACCCTTGTTTTGAACTAAAATCCCCCAAAGTGGCGCCAATCGAGGCGAAACCACATCCGAGACCTCCCAAAGTCTCTGGAATACGTCCACGATCGATGTGACCAAACCACAAGTCGATCGGACGCTCAAATCCTCACGGATAGAATAATCGATCCGTATGAAACTGCAAAAATCATAACAATTCCATATGAACTCCAAAATTTGCATATTATATATCGAAACGCTCGTATCAATGAGTAGAACATATATAATACTGTACATACATGTACATTTGCAAACATAATTAGCTATAATGGGCCACGCTCGTTGTACCGCCAAAGGTACTAATTCCAACTAAAGGAATGACATGCAGACACACCGCCAGGCAGGCTACAGCCTCAGTGTCGGACCACCTCCAGATCACCGCCGACGCGCCACCACGCGCCACACCAAGATGGCATCAGAAGCTTCTGAAACTGGGAACTGAAGCATATCAGTCAAACATCGAAAACAAAGAGAATATCAACCTCTTCCTCACCTATAAAAGGTTCTCTCCTCTCTCCTCATTTAGGGGGCATTCAATACTTATCTACTGTTACTTTGTCAACACAAATACATTGACTAACTTAGGCATCGGAGAGCAAAAGACTGCCCGGCGCGGTCTCCCTCTGACGCCCATTGTATTTCACTTGACAGGTAACGGGAACTTCGAGAACAACACAAGTACCGATCCGCTCACCGGATCAGTGTTAGCTAGGGTCCAGCTACCGCTGGACTTTTAGATATCAACATTGGCGCCGTCTGTGGGAACCCTTGAACAGGAGGTCATCCCACTACAATCACCATGACTAATGGTAGCGGGGGAAACGCTGAGGAGCAGGCAGAACGGCCCGCCATCCCCCAACCCTCCGACCCCGCGATCAGCGTTAACCGCGCACTATTCACAACCCCGACGGTGAGGCAAATCCAGGCAGCAGCCGCCCATCAGGCCAAGATCTCGTCACCATGTACGAGCTAGCACTGGCGGATCTTCACAAGGCAAACAGAGAACGTGAGGAGGAGCGCAGGGAAAAGGCTGAAGCCCAAAGGCAGGTGGCTACACTAATGACACGTTTTGAGGAACTAAAGAAGACACTGGCGGCCACCGACCGCCCAGCACAGAGCGAGCAGTCACGTAGCACCAGGCGTAGTCGACCCAGCACCGGAACATTGGTACCAGGGCCGGTCGTACAAATGCAGGTACCGCTGAACCCACCTGAGTTGTTAGGAATGGGACCGCCGCCCATACCTCAGCTAATGTTAGAGCAGATGGCGGAATCACTCCCGCACACCAACCGCTCAGAAACCAGGGCGAGGACAGAAGGTAGTCCGCCTGTGCCCAGGTGCAGGCCAACCCAGCGGATCATTCAGACCGATTCCGCCGACGAGGCAACCGCCCAGCTATTGGAAATGATGCACCAACTGGAGTAGAGATTGATCCGGGCGGAGTCGGGCGTCCCAGCGCCAACTCGGAATCCGCTCTTCACTTCCAGACCGGGGCCCTTTTCCGCTGCAATTCTGCAGGCTGTCAGACCAACATATGCAAAAACCCCAAAGATGCCGCACTACGGCGGAATGTCCGATCCCTTCGTCCACATGGACACCTTCAAGAAGGTCACCAATAACAAGGGTTTCGACGACGCCACCTTATGCCATTTGTTCAGCGAAACATTGGATGGCGAGGCAATGAACTGGTTCTTTGAGTGTCCGCCAGGTTCTGTCTGCTCATTCCATGCACTATCACACGCTTTCCTCTCCCGTTTCATCTTATTGTCTACCGGGCATCACAACACAAGTCAGCTGTTCAGCGTTAAGCAGGGGGAGGACGAATCACTAAAGGCCTTCGTCACAAGGTGGCGGGCGGCAGCGTCTCAGTGCCGCGACCTAGACAAAACTGTGGCATCAGCGGCCTTCAGGAAGGGACTTCTCAAGGGACCGTTCCTCTATCACCTCAACTACAGTCATCCCAATGCGACGTATGACCACGTCATGAGTGAGGCGGTCATTCACGCCCAGGCGGAATTCATCACATATGGAGAAACCCCACCACCACCAGCAACGCCAACAAAGTCAACACAACCATCCTCCAGTCACCAGGAAACCGCTAACAAAACCCCCTCAGCACCGCCAACTGACAAGAAAAGGGAGTGGCAGCAGGGCCACCACCAGAACAAGCGGCAGAAGGACCAGCATTACAACAGGGGAAACCGCCCAACCCATGGGGATAACCGCAACAAGCAGGCGGAGTCCTCGCAGCGGTATGCAGTTTTCACGGTCTTAACGGCCTCGTATGAAGATATCCATAATCAGTGCAAGGATCAGATTCCACCGCCACCCCCTCCAAAGTACCCAAAAACGGGTAAACCCAGGAACACCGGCAAGTGGTGCAAATACCACGAGGACAGCGGCCACAATACCAATAGCTGCAATGCTCTCAAAACGGCCGTTGAGACCTTGTACCGTGACGGCAAGATGGAACAGTTTAGGGTGCGCCAACCACCACTAGTAATTGCCAACGTCGAGACCTTGGGCCGCATCAACACCATCGATGGCGGTGCTCCAATCACCAACATGTCCCACAGGGCAAGAAAGCGCTATGCACGCGCTAATCATCTGAAGGAAGTCTGCAACATCCGTTACAAAAGATCCGCCAAACTCCCAAGATCAGGTTGGGAACCTATTACCTTCTCATAGGAGGAGGAACGCGGAGTGCATTTACCCCATGATGACCCATTCTTGGTCGATGCCATTCTTGGCAAATTCTCAGTGGGGAGAATCTTAGTGGATAGCGGATCCGCTGTCAACGTTATCTTCAGCGGTTGCTACGACCATCTCAAGCGAAACAAAAAACTACTCCAGGATCACGAGCCACTGCACAGCTTTTCCGGTGACGTCACACAACCGCTAGGGTCAGATTACATGCGCTTGGTTATTGGCACTAGTCCGTGCATGGCGGAGGTGCATACGGAGTTCATTATCGTCGATTGTTTCAGTTCATACAACGCCATCATTGGTCGACCAGCGCTTAACAAACTCAAGTGCATCATTGCCGGGTACATGCTTCTCATGAAGTTCCCCACACCCAACGGCACGGGCTGTGTGAGGGGAAGCCAGCAGCTGGCACGAGAATGTTATTCAACGATTATAGCGCGGTCAACGCGCCGCCATGAAATTCTGACGGTGGGTAATGAGGCACCGCCACCAAACATCTTTGAGGATCCTAGGGATGAGGAAGAGAAATATGTAAGGAAGGAGCCGGTCAACCCGGGCACGTCGTTAAAGGTTGTCTGCATCTCAGACGAACACCCTGAGCGGACAGTCCGCATAGGCACCCAACTAGATCCAGAGGTGGAGGCAGAACTCACTCAATTCCTACGTGACAACGCCGCCGTCTTTGCATGGTCCTACGCGGACATGCCAGGTATCTCCCCTGAAATTATCACTCATAAGCTGACCATCAAACCCTCCTTTTACCCTATCAAGCAGAAGCGGAGGGCCTTTGATGAGGAAAAATACCAGGCAATCAGAGAGGAGGTCGCCAAACTACGGGACATTGGGTTCATCCGCCAAGTCATCTATCCCCAGTGGATCTCAAATTTGGTAATGGTAAAAAAGCCCAGCGGCAAGTGGCGGATGTGCGTCGACTTCAAAAATCTCAACAAGGCATGCCCAAAGGATAGTTTCCCGCTACCTCGTATCGATCAGTTAGTCGATTCAACTGCCGGACACGAGCTCCTCAGCATGATGGACGCTTTCTCCGGATACAATCAGATCAGGATGCACCCCAGAGACCAGGAATGCACCACCTTCACCACCGACAAAGGCCTCTACTGCTACAATGTCATGCCTTTCGGTCTGAAGAACGCCGGTGCAACTTACCAGCGGTTGATGAACGCCATGTTCGCTGAGCATCTGGGCAAAATCATCGAGGTCTACGTGGATGACATGCTAGTTAAGAGCATAAAGGCCAGTGGACATGTGGCAAACCTCAGAATCATAGTAACCATCCTCCTGGCCTATGATATGCGCCTCAACCCAGAAAAATGTTTCTTTGCGGTCACCACTAGCAAATTTCTCGGTTACATCATCAGCGAGCGAGGTATCGAGGCTAACCCGGATAAGGTACAGGCCATCCTTAACCTGGCGAACCCCGAGTATAAGGTGGACGTCCAGTGCCTCCAGGGCAAGTTAACCGCCCTTTCTCTATTCATCTCTCGACTCACTGATAAGTGTGCCTCATTCTTCAAACTCCTCAAAACAACTCACAAGAAGGTCATTGACTGGAACCCAGAGTGTCAGGTGGTGTTCCAGGGCCTAAAGGAATATCTGGCGGCAGTCCCTCTCCTTTCTGTCCCTGTGCAAGGAGAAACACTGTTCATTTATCTAGTGGTCTCGGCAACGGTGGTAAGTTGCGCCATTGTCCGGCGGGAAGGCCAGGATGAGCTCCCAGTGTTCTACGCCGGCAGAGGCATGAACGGAGCAGAAACAAGATATTCACAGTTTGAGAAACTGGCCCTCGCACTTATCGTTGCCGCCAGACGCCTCCGGCAATACTTCCAGGCTCACACGATCCATGTGTTAACCAATCAACCGCTGAGGCAAGTGATGCAGAACCCTGAACACTCGAGGCGCCTCAGTAAGTGGGCCATTGAGCTCAGCGAATTCGACATAGAGTACAAGCCAAGAACCGCCATGAAGGGCCAGGTAGTGGCAGACTTCATCGCTGAACTTACTGAGCGTCAGCCGGAACCCGGTACTCAAACAGAGCCCGGACCAGAAATAGTAAACGGTGAAGAGGCAACTCCCCTACAGTCAGATTGGAACCTGCATGTAGACGGCTCTGCCTGAGCCAAGGCCAGCGGCGCCGGAGTCATCTTAACAGGACCCGGGGGACTAAACGCGGAGTACGCGTTGAAATTCAACTTCACAGCTTCAAACAATATGGCGGAGTACGAGGCACTTGTCGCCGGTCTACTCCTCGCCATTGACTCAGGAGCTGACAGCGTCAATATATTCAGCGACTTGCAACTAGTCGTTAACCAGGTCAACGACAGCTTCCAGGCCAAGGACCAGCAGTTAGCGGCATATTTGGGGTACGTCAAAACGTTGCTAAAAAAGTTCAAATTTCACACCATCACACAAATCCCCAGGGAAAAGAACGCTAAGGCTGATTCACTGGCGAGACTGGCAACCGCCCAACCACATCAGAGTCCAGCGGACACAAGGGTGGAGTACCTTGACAAGCCAAGTATCACAAAGACCCTGGCGGAGATTTTCAACATTCAGGTCAATCCCAGCTAGATGGACGAGATCATTGCATATAAGCGCAGCGGCACATTGCCAGAAGATAAAGTCCACGCAAGACAGCTCAAGCGCAGAGCAACCTGCTACAACATCCAGGATGGCAAGCTTTACCGCCAGGGATTCACCCATCCCAACCTCCGCTGTCTAACCCCAGAGGAGGGAAAGGTCGTCCTAGCAGAAATCCATGGCGGAGAATGTGGAAACCACTCGGGCGCCAGATCCTTGGCCAACCGCACAATGCGACAAGGCTACTTCTGGCCCACGCTTGGTGATGACGCCCGGCGGATTTCGAGGTCTTGCCACAAATGCCAACAGTTTGTAGATCTCCCACACGCACCGGCGGAACCACTGTCAGTCATCATCAGCCCATGGATTCATTCCACGTGGGGCCTTGATTTGATGGGAAAGTTCCAAACCTCCAAGGGCCAGTTCAAGTACATCATTGTCGCCATCGACTACAACAGTAAGTGGGTAGAAGCGGAGCCACTGACGACAATAACTATCGCAAAGGTAATTCGCTTCCTTTGGAAGAATATCTACTGCCGCTATGGTGTCCCACATACAATCATTACAGACAACGACACACAGTTTAACAATAAGGAACTCATCTCATTTGCCGCCAACCTGGGCACCAAGTTAAGTTTTGCATCTGTCGCCCATCCCCAAACCAACGGCCAGGTCGAAGCAGCAAACAAGATAATCAAGAAGCTGCTAAAAAAGAAGCTCGACGACGCCAAGGGTTTGTGGGCGGAAAAACTTCCAGAAGTCCTATGGGTATCGCGTTTACACAATTTACAAAACAAACAACGGGTATCGCGTTTCTACAACGCCAGAGTCAAGGTCCGGAACCTACAACTGGGGGACTCGGTCATGAAGGAAGTCATTCCGCCACCAATAAAACTCTGCCCAACTTGGGAAGGCCCGTACAAAATTGTGGAAGTCGTTAGCCCAGGCACCTTCTACTTAATGGACAAGGACGGCGTCACATCGACCCACCCTTGGAATACTGAACACCTTCGGTATTACTACAAATAGTCAGACCGCTACCCAGGAGCATCTTGACTTAGCTAAATTTTTGTTCAAATATTTAGCTAAGGGAAGCTACCCAACGGGTACTACCCCACTTTTGTACACTGATCCGTCAACTATCAATGAAACGAGGAATTATTCAAATCATTGTTACCAAGTCTAGCACTGAGGGCAACTGGCAACGCCAGCAATCGTCGGCGGACCTCGTCCGCCACGTGGTGCACTTGGACCAATCTTAATTCCTTTAATGTTTCATTGATCGACAGAAGAAAAATATAACTCAAAACACTAGCACTGCAAACACATCATGGCAAACCAATTCAGAAATTTATTTCACTTCCCAACATTCTTTACAAACTGTCGTGCCTCAGCGGCCACAAAACAAAAAGAAAAGAGTAGGAAAGTCTCTAGCGGTCTCAGCTGGCTTCAGGGGTTGCCTTCGACATCTTCTGCTTCAGTGGGCGGCGGCACGATCGATCTACTCTCTTGGTCGGACCCTCGCGCTGTCGGACTGGGGGTCTCTATGGTACCATCCGCCCAGGTGTGCGCCTCCAGGAATCCAGCACGTGACACCTCCGACGGGGTGGGGTGGGGAGTCTGCTAGGACCCTTCCGCCGGATGTGCGCCACTTTCTCCGCTGCCCGAGCGGGCACCTCCAGTTGGGGCAGGCATGACGTCTGTCTCCGGCGGGATACTCTTAGCCGGCGGCGCGTCAGGCTGTGACGCTTTGGCGAAGTCAATGGCGCCCTTCCGCTTCAGCATGTCTATGTTTGCACGGGCCCCAGCCTTCGCCGACTAGGTCATCGCCTTCTTAAACTCCGCCGACTGCTTGAACGCCTCAACAGCGGCGGCCGCAGCGGTACTCCCTTCAGCCCTCAGCCGGGTAACCTCACCCCCCAGCCGCTTCACTTCAGTCATTCTGTCGGCGGACTCCCGCTGCACAATAATGAGTTTTTTATCCTTGGCGGCTATCCGCTCCTGCAGCAGGACGATGTCTTGCTCCAACTTGGAGACATATTCATTCCTCTCCAAGTCCCGCTCAATGGCTACGTTGAGCTTACCGCGGACGTCGGCATAATCACATTCCGCCTTGGCAAGCCCCCGCTCTACCTCCGCCAGTCGCTCCTTCGCCTCCGCCAACTCCCTCTGCAGACCTTGGATTTCCTCCCTGAGCTCCCCCTCAATCAGGGGCCGCTTCGACACTACCACAAACATGTCGTGCAGTCCCGCCGCAATTTGACCAAACGCCGAGCTGAAAGGCGATTGGTCAATTGCCGTGGGGCGCGAGATACCCGCTAGGCCGCCGAACCCTAGCCGTTCGCATAGATGGAAGAGGAACTCCCGCTCACCATCTGTCATGAACGCAGCATACTCGGCAAACGAGTCCAGCTCACTAACGGCGGGCGCCTCTCCCTCCACCGCAACAGTTTTCGAAGGAACTTGTCGAGCCTTCTTCTGTCGGCGGGCCCCAATCACCTCCACCTCCTCTCCCTCTTCCTCGTCAGGAGAATCAACCTGCCGGCGTTTTCTCTCCAGCGCCTTTTGGGTCCCAGCGGCGGTCCTCGTCACCCTCACTGGCGGCTCCTCCCTTGTCACAATGACACTATCCGCCGGTTGCACCACCTTCCCCTTTTGAGGGCCACGCCTGTGGGCAGGCATCCGCTCCTTCTGTTGCCCAGCTGCAACGCTTCCCCTCTCCCCGCCAGCCGCTTCGGTCCCCGCCTGCACTACCGGCAGACCATCCTCACCAAGATGGGAGTGGTGCGGCATATGCAGCACCACAGGAACCTCGGACTGACTCAGCGCCAGTGTCTCGGGGTTCACCAGCGTCTGCTGGGCCGCCAGCCCTCGGCGTACATGGCCTCCAGAAAGTTGTCTATCTCCGCACGGTCCATGGCCTTTTCAAAAGCGTCGCGACTTGATTTATTACCCGGCGGGGTTTCTAAAAAAAAAAAAAGAGAGAAAACGGTATGGCGGAGATTTTTCACCAATGGAACGCGTTAACCGCTGGTCGACCAGCAACTCCCAACCAGTCAGAAGTCGGAAATCCAGCAAGTTGCGGTTCCGCCAGTAACCTCTGATCCTCGCTACGCGACACTCTTCTTCGCGCGTTAGCGTGTACCGCAGTCCCGCTGCACAAAAACGGTAATCGTTAGTGAGAATACAAGTGCAAATACGTGAACCCGCCAACTACGTTCAGCGGAAACCGGTTACCAACCTCGAATGGGTTGGAACTCCGACTTAATCCTAAATGTCGGCCCTTCCTCGTTCGACCTGGCATGATACTCCCAACCCTCTGTGGCGACGCAGAAGGTCCCCTGCCAGTAGGACATTGAGTCCCTTAGATTCTCGATCAGCTTGGGCGCTCCCTGCCTGCGGCTCAAGTTCACTTGCCCTTTGCAACCTCAGCGCTTCACATACACCAGCTCGTAGAAGTGAAGCACTTCCGCCACAGTAGGCCCCTCGCACCCGGACAACCGCCAAAGTGAGTTCATGGCCAACATCAACCGCCACATGTTGGGGCAAATCTGACCAAAGGCAAGGCCAAATTCGCACACCAGGATTTGGAGATTTGGCACCAGCGGGAATGTCACTCCTTGGCAGAATATCGCCTCATGAATGGCAGCAAATCCCGCCGGGAGAATCGAGGCCTTCTCATCCGCTGTCGGCGGGCGCAGCTTCACAGAGCCCGGCAACCGGAACGTCTGCTTCATTCGGTTAACAGCGGCGGCGTCCATCCGCCCTCCTGCCTCGTCGACGGCGGTGCCATCCGAGAGGAACCACGCCGACTCAGCATTCTGCCCCGCTACTTCTCCTTCTCCAGCGGAGCCGCTAGCAGCACTATTGCTCACCAAACGCTCATCGCGCCTAGCTTTGGCAGCAGCGGCCTCACCCGCCATTGAGCTCTCTGGACGCGAACCACGACCCATAGCTACTTCCCAGGGGATGGTCTGTTGTGGCTCAACTTCTAGCGGTTCTGGCAGTGAGGTTCCTGCATGGGCAGACGGACGCAACGAATCAATAAAAATCCTATCCGCAGCGCTGAACGACACATCAGACCCGGAATCCTCACTGCTCGAAATCTCTATGACATTAGCCATCCCAAACCCTAAAACCCACATCAGTTAGCACAAACACAGATCTAGCCTATTCTTACATCAGTTATAGCCAAGGGCATCAAGAACAAAACCCAGAAAATGCCAAAATACGAACAAACGCACTCAACCCAGATTCGGCCATCTAAATCCCTAAGCACTAACGCTTTGCCAACCATAATTCAACCCCCCCCCCCCCCCCCCCCCCCCAAAAAAAATCTCATTTTACACCTCAGAACACGCCCAACAAAACCAGCAATCTTCCCAGAAAGACAAAAACAAGACCCAGAAAATAGCAGACCCACTGAAACAAAAAAAAAAAAAAGGGGGGAAATCCAGATACCAACCTCGGTGATGAAGTCTATGACACAATGGTGCACATTAATCTTAGGGGGCTGCGATCGTCGTCTCTCCGGGAACGGTATACCCAAGCTTCGGCAAACTCTTTCTTCGGTCTTGGACAAACAGAGCTTGAAGACGATGACTAGGTTTTCAAATTTTCACAAAGTGATGAAATCTCCCAAGGTTCCCCCCTTTTATGTCAGCGTCAATGCGTCCTAAGCCGTCCGCTTCATAACGACATCACATACCAGCCGTACACGTGTCGTAAGTCTCTACTCACTCTCCGGAGTACCCGAGGCGTCACCTTGGTTACGAAACCCACATTTACTATCATTAAATGCAAGAAGACGGACAGGCTTAGGAGACAAGCCTACGCACGCTAACCCTCTATGGGTTCGACGCGTGTTAACCACCACGGGGACGACTTCACAATACCGTCCGAAGTCTCCGCTGAGCGAAACCCCGCCAGCGGAACTTCTCACTTGTTATCTTCCAAGTGACGAAGTCTCCGCTGAGCGAAACCCCGCCAGCAGAACTTCTCACTTGTTATCTTCCAAGAGACGAAGTCTCCGTTGAGCGAAACTCCGCCGGCAGAACTTCTCCCTATACCGTTCTGCAAGCCGGGTATCTTCCTCTGTACACCTCTGGCGGAACCCACTTTCATCTTGCAAACTGCGTGCTTTGTTTAAACGCAATACCGTTCAAACAAAATACCGCCAGGCACGTCTGCCGGACACTGCTTCCTGCTACATTTAGCGGGGGGATATCCGCCAAAATGCGTATCCCAAGGCCACGCCTCTCTGACAACGTCCGCCACGCGGCGTTACCGTCAGACCGTCCCTACGGGACACGGGGACTAGTCAACAGTCTACGACGGCTCTGATCAGGCACGTTGACCCCCGTCATCTGGGTGCTAAACGTTGGGCTCGCTACCCAACACCCTCTGCTCCGTGCAGTTCCCCCTCAACAAACAACTTGCCGACCATCCGGAGGTCTATCTTCTCCGGGGAGTGGGGGACTCACTGGGGGGCCCAGCAGGGGCCCACCCGAAAGGGTATAAAGCGTTTGCTCAGTAAAACCAACGGTTGACAACGCACTGACGCTAATTATGCTCTTGCAAGTCTAGCGGAAGAAAACGCTACAAACCGCCGAACAACTCCCCAACCAAGATTGCCCTCCTTGATTGGGGACTTGGGGGACTTGTACATACATGTACATTTGCAAACATAATTAGCTATAATGGGCCACGCTCATTGTACCGCCAAAGGTACTAATTCCAACTAAAGGAATGACATGCAGACACACCGCCAGGCAGGCTACAGCCTCAGCGTCGAACCACCTCCAGATCACCGCCGACGCGCCGCCACGAGCCACGCCAAGATGGCATCAGAAGCTTCTGAAACTGGGAACTGAAGCATATCAGTCCCACATCGAAAACAAAGAGAAGATCAACCTCTTCCTCACCTATAAAAGGTTCTCTCCTCTCTCCTCATTTAGGGGGCATTCAATACTTATCTACTGTTACTTTGTCAACACAAATACATTGACTAACTTAGGCATCGGAGAGCAGAAGACCGCCCGGCGCGGTCTCCCTCTGACGCCCATTGTATTTCACTTGACAGGTAACGGGAACTTCGAGAACAACACAAGTACCGATCCGCACACCGGATCAGCGTTAGCTAAGGTCTAGCTACCGCTGGACTTTTAGATATCAACAAATACCAAAAACAGTTCCTTAAGTGGTCGGAACACCACCGGAACGCCACCACAGACGGTGGTGCACCGCCGCCGGCCAAAAACTCATTATTTCACAAAACTCCCAACATCAAAAAGCTTCATCTAAGCATGCTTGTGAATTCTCATAACTAGCTCGAAGTCAGAAAACAAGCATAAAGGGTCGAAAACTACCTCACAAGCCGTGAACAGTAATCCGGACTGAATTGAACAAGGTTTCACGTGAATCGATCCAAACAACCACCAAGGATCGATCAAGGAGGCTGCTCTGAGCTCAACCAAGAAGGCTTGAAGTCTCGCCGACGTCGGAACAAGGATTTCCGACCGGGTCCGAAATCCTCCAACTGCACCGCTTTGCTGCACTTCCTCCACCACGAATCGCCGCAAGAGGCTGCCACAGAGACGACCGCACGAGAGAGGCGAATCGTTCTGTGCAGGTTTCAAGGTTAGAGGTGGCCGGAGATCGCCGGAAAATCCGGGTCGGGTCGCCGGGTTCGGGTCGGGTCACGCGCAAAGAAGAGAGAGAACAGAGCTTCTGATTTCCGGAAAAAGAAGAATGAAAGAAATGGAAATAGTAAGTTTCCGAAAATGGAAACTACTATTTATAGAATTTTCCCAAAACTTCAAACGCTCATAACTTTCTCATACGAACTCCGATTCTCGCGTTCCACATGTCCATGAACTCGTATCGACGCGCTCTACAACTTTCATGAAGGAAGTTTTAGGAGAATCCCAACGCTTCAAAAGTCAACCTTTGCTACCTCCTAAAGTCATACTTTCCGAATAAAAATTCATCCGAAACACTTCCGCTCCATCCACGAGCCACGAAACCGTCCAACAACCAAAAATTAGATTCCGGAAAATCCTCAGAAAATAATTACGAATTTCCAGGGCATCACAGGGCCGACATGGCTCAGCCCAGCCCAGCCCAGCCCATTTTAAGCGGGTTGATTTATGCTTTGTGTCGTGTTCCATCCGACCCATTTATTATCGTGCCGGGCTCATGCCTGCTCATTTAGTTGAATGTAAAGTCTAGCCCAACTCATGGTTCGAGTCCATTGTTAGGTCCATAATTACCTAGTAATTATTCCCCTAATTTTACACTTTTTCTTAACCTTTATGCTTATTTATATATATTTATTATATTTTTTTTATCATGCTAGGAAATGTTGTAAATTTCGGCAAGACCTCAATAAAATTCATGCACCATTTTGGTAGTTAGACAAAGAATCAAACTTTGAAAAGAATTTCACAAAATATATATAATATTCTCAGTTTGTCTTCAATTGTAACGCAGTACAAAATATTAGTATTATATGACTCTAGAATACCATGTGGTATTGCCAATTGTCGATCAATTGATGGTTCCAACCAACAGAATTGAGAAATTCCACCTGAGTTCAATTATGGAATGTAAAGAAAATAACAAATTATGTTAAAGAGATTGATTAGTAACAAGTACTTGCATGTGGACCAATCACATTAGCCAAAAAGAGTACATGTTGTGATCCGGGACGTAGAGACGACATGTGACATCGATGTAGGTGAGAGAAAAGAAGAACCATAAAAAGTCAAATTGGAAATGCCAATCTAGTCTATGTAAGTGGCTGTCTGGAAAAGAGCTAGGGCAAGTCAATGATGAAAGACAACGTTGGTGGTGGTTGCTGCTGCTGTGTGAGTTATTAGTAAAGATTGGGGATGTTTGGGCTGGGAAGGGATGGGGGGTCGAGCACGAAAGGCTAAGGGGGTGGAGGTTGGGTGGTTCGATCCATTGTTGTCGACCTAGTGGGTTCATAGAGCTACTGGTATAGGGTGGTTGTTGGTCATGATGGGTCGTAAGTGGGGATCGACGTCATGTATAGATATTTGTTTTGATTCGGACGAATACTCGCCATGTATGATGGTGGTTATTGTTGGCTCGAGGAGGATAGCAGTAGTCATAAAGATGTTGCTAGTGATCGACTATGACTAAGTTGGTGTTTCATTATTGCTTTTTTTTTAATCTATTTTTAGATCTCAAACAAGTTCTTGCTCTTTCGCATTAAGGTTGTCGTCTTGAATTCCAACGTGTGTTTAGATTTTGGTAGCTGGTCCGCTATCAATAGGACCGAACCCCTACCCGACTTAAAGCCGCGCGGTTCAGTAATGACCCAATCACATCTAGAGTGACCCACACAACATTTCATTGTTTTAGTCACATGTCCCCATAACTGCGATAGTAGTTTGTCAATTTGAATAAATAAGTTGCCGAGTTTAATTGTCATCAATGAATGATGAATCACTAAGTCGCTCCTGTTTCAAGTGCAGAAGCGTAATTTTAGTTTCTTGATGTCTTGCTATGGATGTGGTTGGAATGAATTTTAATTTGATTAAAAAAACAAAAACAAAAACAAAAACAAATAGTCTAGAAATTCTCAGCACGCAGCAAGGAAAGGAGTGAGGAAGCTACACTGCATCACACAAAAACAGATTAGCCTCCCTTGGAGAATACAGCAATTCCACAAAATTGCCTCGCATTTGGAGGACATAACCTTCAAGCACATATTTGTAGGGAAACAAATTTTGCGGCAGATGTTTGTGCTGATCTAAGTTCCTGCGTCAGCTCTGTGATGGGGACTCCTTACCCAAACCCCATCTCTCCTGCCCAAACCCGCATAGGCTGGATTGGCATCGGCGTCATGGGTGCCGCCATGGCCTCCCGCCTTATCTCAGCCGGCTACTCCCTCATCGTCTACGCTCGCACTCCTTCCAAAGCCGCTCCCCTACAATCCCAGGGGGCCCACCTCGCCGACTCCCCGTTTCAACTCGCCCAACGCGCCGACGTCGTCTTCACCATGGTGGGCCACCCGTCCGATGTCCGATCAAATGTCCTCGGCCCGAACGCCCTTCTTTCCGGCCTCAATCCCAACTGCGTCAACGTCGACATGACCAGCAGCCATCCCGCCCTCGCGCGTGAGATTTTCGACGCCGCACGCGCCAAGGACTGCTGGTCCGTCGACGCGCCGGTGTCCGGCGGTGACATTGGCGCCAGGGAAGGCAAGCTTGCTATACTCGCCGGTGGGGATGCCTCGGTGGTGGAGTGGTTGGCGCCATTGTTTGAGATTATGGGGAAGGTTACTTATATGGGTCCGGCAGGGTGCGGCCAGAGTTGTAAAATTGGTAACCAGATCACCGTGGGGGCGAATTTGCTTGGATTGAGTGAAGGGTTGGTGTTTGCGGAGCGGGCCGGGTTGGATGTGAGGCGGTTTATGGAGGCGGTGAGGGGCGGGGCGGCGGGGTCTAAAGTAATGGAGTTGTTTGGGGAGAGGATGATTGAGAGGGACTTCAGGCCTGGTGGTTTTGCTGAGTACATGGTGAAGGATATGGGGATGGGAGTGGATGTTGTGGAGGAAGGTGAGGATGGGAAAGTAGTAGTGTTGCCGGGTGCTGCATTGTGCAAGCAGTTGTTTTCGGGTATGGTGGCTAATGGGGACGGGAAGCTTGGTACGCAAGGTCTTATCACTGCTATAGAGAGGCTAAATGGAAAGTGAGGTGAAATGATTCCCTCCATTTGAAAGGTGTGCCTAGTGGTTTGAGTGTGTTCATTTTGTTCATACTTATTGTATCAAGAAGGAGCTGCAGAGCTAAGTTGTTTGCTATATAAAAGATAGGCTTATTCTGTTGCTCTTCCTGTTATATCTATAAATTAGTTTTTCGTGCGCTGCCATTGATCAGTAGAGTACTTATGCAATGTGTTGATGCATTGCCATGTGTCTTTTCTACTTACTTCCTGTAAAGCATGTTTCAGACAAGCAATTGATATATTTACATTTGAGATAAGCAGTTGATTATTTGCGGTTTCAATAACCGTCAATGAACATAATAGTGTTCTCTACCCCCTCTCTAGAATAGGGATACATATTTTATTTTGATAAAACTGAAATTCTTCGCTATCATGGCTTCAATTATAATTGCCTATCTTATGAGATGCATTATTGCAAAGTTAGAGATCAACAAAGGCGGAACCAGGAGTGTTCAGAGGCGCATATATTTTTTTTCTTTGGGTTGAACAATAGGTGAGAGTGTGAGACCATATAATTGAAACAAGTTCATTCATTTTCAATAAACATTAACATGATTAAGTAGAACTAATATTATAGACAAAAATTTAACACATTATTAGAGGGTGGTTGTCAACTTGACGAGTTGGGAAATAGTAAAGAGTTAGATGTCTTTATTTTTACAAACTATAAGAAATTTACAAGAATACAATGATCAAAGAGGGCCACCTCAAGGACAGAGCTAGCTTAGGACTGCCTATTACAAGTTTAAAACTGCTTGCTCTACATATTTATTTACTAAAGGCCTAATATTTCCATTTTCCAATCAGTTACGATCTGTGATGTGTTTCCTTGCTTATGTTTTGTGAAAAAAACATTTTGTAATAGCTGTTGTGGAAACTAGAATTTGAATAGACATATGCATTTCAGCCTTGATGATCGATTTCACTGTGCAATCTGCAATTTAAAAGGAGTGATACTAACTAACTTCTTCCCAAAAGCATGTTTGAGTAAGAACACTATTGTAGAAAAGCTCAAAGAGTTTTTATGCGATAGACTAGTACATATCTAACTGTAGGTCTTCTTTGGCAATTTCTAGAGTTGCTAAGGGACAGGTGTTTCAAATTTTACACAGGTATTTCACAACTGCCTTGCTCTATTCCTATCTCACAGGGAAAAAAAAAGTGCTTCCTTATTTTTCGCTCCACTGTTTTCAAGATGTGCTGTGTCCACTTCTCTTCGTAGTTTTTGGTTTAAAAGTGTACATTGCAGCTGTCTCCGAATTTGTTTCATTATTCTAGTAGTTTTCCTTGAAAGTCTATGTAGGTTCCCAGTTATGGATTAAAGGTAAATGCCTCATCATAGTTTTCAGGAAAATGTCATGGCGGTTACAAAAATCAAACCTATAAATTTTCATAATGTGATATATGCATATGCATGCGTCTCCAAATCTTCTTTGTTTCTTGTATTTCTTCATTTATCCTATCTAGGCTGATCATCTGCATTCAATTTGTCCATTTTCAATTTCATTTATAAATAATATCATTTATAAATATAACTAAATATATCAGTAAAAATACTTTTCTTTGCCATCTTCCTTGATTATCTGTATTCCCTTAAAAGCGCATTTTGTGAGTCGCCTTCACGCAGCAGCATTTAAATAATCTTTCCCTTGTTTTTATCATTTTTAATATTATGGAGTATGGTTTCCTTGTTGTCAGTGTTGTATCTGTTCAGTTTTTTATAAAAGTTTTATTTCTCAAAAAAAAAAAAAAAAAAAATAGTGGTGTTTTGTTGTGAATGTGGTTCTGTTCTTCTTATAAGCGTACTACAGTGATTTTTGTTTGGAATTTTAATCACTTGTGAATCCTAAATCCTCTCGTAATTAGCTTTTTTCTATATTTTTGTTTTCCATGGTACCTTTGAGAATTTGGCTAGAATTGTCCCTAATTTTTTTTATTCCAATGACCTTAGCTTTGACAAGTTGTATCTAGTGGCAGAAGAATAGAAAATAAGGTCAATGAGATCAAATGTTGGAACCATACTGGATTTAGAAGATTTTAGTTATACAGACCAAGGTGAGATACTGACCTCCCTTCATAAGGCAAGGTGGCTTTCCCATTCCATCTTTTTCCAATGCAGACTGCGTCTCTAACTTGTGTTAATTTGGTCCAGCTTGTAAGCTGTGTTAATCTTTTTAACCAAAATGGTAATGTATATACTGTTTTAGCACATGATTACTACTGTTTAAGAATTAAAGGCAAACTGCTCCTTAACTTACTGTGCTGTCTGGGAGCCATTTTTTGGTATCATATTGCTATCTAAACTTATAGCTATTCATAAGAGTGAGATGGTTTCATAGAGATAGATAGAGTTGCTCATGGCATTGCTGTTGCTTGCTTCTAGTAATCAACAAGATCAAGGTCTGTTTCACCCTTTGATATTCTGTTTCTTTGTTATGCAATTCACTTTAACATTTCTTTCTACTCCTTGTATATGGTTATACTATTAGTTTGGTTTTAAATTCTTGTGGAGTCTGATTGATTTGGGTGGGATTGCCCTGATGTGATGAGCTGCTGGTATATATCCATGGTATATACTCTTGACAGTGCTCCTTTTTTCTGAGGTACGTACAGTTATGCTTTTCACTAGTCTTATTCTGTTATGTTTGTGGGTTTGAGATCGAGTAATAGGTCTACAATGGTTGTTTTGTAATGTATTTAAATTAGTGCATGATCTGAATGATAGATAGGAGTATAAGAAAGTTGAGCATTTGGAAAGAGATTGGTCCAGTGAGCATTACCAACAGCTCTGCCCAAACATTCGTATATTCTAGAATCTGCTTGTTGATTATTGCACTATGCTAACTGATTACCCAGAGAAGGTGAAGATATAAGTTCACAATAATTTAAAAAGGTCATAAAATTTGTCATATAGTTTGTAGTTTTCCTAGCTCCTCCAAGCTTTTCATTTAGGTTTCAGATACAAATAAAATCTCCAATGATAATCCAGGGAGATATCTGAATCGGTTTTAACATTTTTAGTTCATTCCAAAGGTTCATATGAAGTTCTTTATGAGGATACATATATAAAAAAGTGTGTAACAAAGACTGATTAGAAGCAACATCCATTACACTACAATGCAAGTATCTGGAATGTCTACTGGTTTATGAGTGTGCATTGCACCTGCCCCCCAATTTGTTTCATTATTCTAATAGTTTCCTTGAAAGTCTCTATAGGTTCCCAGTTATGGACTAAAGGTAAAATGCCTCGTCATCTTTTTCAGGAAAACATCACAGCAGTTACAAAAATCAAAGAAAAATGTGGTATTTGCACATGGGTCACCAAATCTTCTTTGTTTCTTGTGTTTCTCCATTTATCCTATCTAGGCTGATTATCTGCACTGAATTTGTCCATTTTCAATTTCATTTATAAATAATATCATTGTAAATATAAATAATGTCATTGTAAATATATCAGTGAAAATAATTTTCTTTGCCATCTTGCGTGATTATCTGAAGCCCCTTAAAATCTCAGTTTGTGGGTCTCCTTCACGCAGAAACATTTAAATAATCTTCCTTTTGTTTTTCTTTTCTCAACTTATTAGAAAATTTGTTTTTATCATTGTGAATTTGGTTATGTTTTCATATGTGTACTAGAGTGATTTTTGTTTGGAGTTTTGAGCCATTGTAAATCCTAAATCCTCTTGTAAGTGGCTTTTTCTGCATTTTTGTTCTCTATGGTACATTTTTGATCATTCAATTTGGGTAGAATTGTCCTATTTTTTATTTCATTGACCTTAGCACTGACAAGTTGTGTCTAGTGGAGAAGAATAGAAGATAAGGTCAATGAGATCATATCTAGGAACCTATTGGATTTAGAAGATTTTAGGTATACAGACCAAGGTGAGAGACAGACCTCCCTTCCTAAGGGCAAGGTGGATTTCCCATTCCATCTTTTTCCAATGCAGACTGCCTCCCTGACTTGTGTTTGTTTGGTCCAACTTGTCAGTTGTGTTAATTGTTTTAACTGAAATGGTAATGTTTAGACAGCTTTAGCACATGATCACTATTGTTAAAGAATTAAAGGAATTCTGTTCCTTAACTTAATTATGTGCTGTCTAGGAGCCATTTTCTTGTATTGTATTGCAATCTAAACTTATAGCTATTCATAAGAGTGAGATGGTTTCATAGAGGTAGATAGAGTTGCGCATGGCATTGCGTGTTTGTTTGCTTCTAGTAATCAACAAGATCAAGGTCTGTTTCACCCTTTGATATTCTGTTTCTTTGTTATGCAGTTCACTTTAACATTTCTTTCTACTCTTTGTTTATGGTTATACTATTAGTTTGGATTTAAATTCTTGTGGAGTCTGATTGATTTGGGTGGGATTGCCCGGATGTGATGAGCTGCTGGTATATATCCATGGTATATACTCTTGACAGTGCTCCTTTTTTCTGAGGTACGTACAGTTATGCTTTTCACTAGTTTTATTCTGTTATGTTTATGGGTTTGAGATCGAGTAAGAGGCCGATTTTCAGATTTGAGTTGAGTTCTTTGATATATGGTTTTCTTCGAGGGAGACCAAACCTCCTTATAGTTTCAAACAAATACAACTTCAAAATCATTCCTTTAATGAAACACTCCTGGAATTTATACATCACAAGACTAGATAATAGGAATTAACTGATCACTCTAAACACCGTAGAAATTAGATTAGACAGCTGCAGATATACCTGTAAAAGATAAATACTACTACTGTAACTAATCACCAACACAGATATGCATCAGTAAGTCTAAGTCAACCTACAATTAGGCACATATCATGTTCCAACACAAGTGAGAGTTCACTTTCTAGGGAATTATATGAAGCAGCAAATATCCATGTTCCAGGACCATCACTTTTCTAAAGTCCAGAAGGGAAGCATGGTAATTTTCTTCCTGAAAACTCTCTATCTTATTTAGGGAATGAAAAAAGAAACTAGCAAAGACATAGCTAGTGATACTACGGGAGAAACAAACATGTCTAGGTTCCCCCATCAGTTTCACCAACAGCTTAATATTCTTCAGCGAGTAGAATTGTCGATTTCAGATATGCCATTGAGCCTTTGTATAACAGTGATAAGGCCCTGAAGGCCAAGCTTTGCATCCCCATTAGCAACCATCCCAGTAAACAGTTGCTTGCACAATGCAGCACCAGGCAACACCACCACCCTTTCATCATCAGTTTCCTCCACAATATTTAATCCCATCCCTAAGTCCTTCACAATATACTCAACAAACCCACCAGGCCTGAAGTCCTTCTCGATCATTTTCTCCCCAAATAACTCCATCAACGTTGATCCTGCCGCCCCTCCTCTCACTGCTTCCAAAAACTGCTTCAAATCCAAGCCAGCTCTCTCTGCAAACACCAAACCTTCACTCAACCCAACAAAACTCACCCCTCCCACAATGTTATTCGCTATCTTGCAGCTCTGGCCGCACCCTGCTTCACCCATATACGTAACCTTTCCCATGATATCAAACAATGGTGTTAACCACTCGACGACTCCAGCATCACCGCCTGCAAATATTCCAAGTTTCCCTTCCCTGGCGCCAACATCTGCCCCGGAGACTGGGGCGTCAACTGCCCAACAATCTTTGGCACGCGCAGCTGATGATATGTCACGTGCCAAGGCTGGTAGATTGGTGGTCATGTCCACCGTGACGCCGTTCGGGTTTAGGCCTGAAAGTATGCCGTTTGCCTCCAAGATAACTTGTCGTACATCCGGTGGGTGTCCCACTATGGTGAAGACAACATCACTACATTGAGCAACTTCGAAAGGGGACTGGGCTAGGCGGGCACCTTGGGATTGTAGTGAAAGGGCTTTGGAAGGAGTGCGAGCATAGATGGTGAGGGAGTAGCCAGCTGAGATGAGGCGAGAGGCCATAGGAGCGCCCATGAGGCCAATGCCGATCCAGCCAATGCGGGTCTGAGCAGGAGTTATGGGGTTTGGGTAAGGAGTTCCCATGTGTGATAATTCCTACTAAGCTGAATCTGGTGTTGGATAGCACTGAGAAACTGATGAAGGACTTGTTGAAATCTCGAATGCCTTGTTCATCGGCTTTGGCTGCAGATTTAGGAGTTGACTAAAATATAATAAATTATTACTCTTTTAATCTTGCAAACATGAATCTTAGAATAATCAATAATGTAATCATAAATCGGTTGCGTTTAGTTTAATTAAACCTCATTTGGTTACGCGCACTAAGATGATTTATATATATTAGAAAATTACTATTAAGTGTGGTCTTGAAACTTTATTTATGCATAAATTGATAAGAGCATTTTAATACGACGTTTTAAAAGTTAGTTTCTCATGTTTTGTTTAGTTATTTCCTTAACTGAATCGGTTTTTAACTTAGTTTCTATTTTTAGGTACATTGGAGCAGATGAAGAAGAAAGAAGCTTAAAAGAGCCTGAGAAGCAAAAGAAACGTTGGAGATAACAAAGGCAAGGCACAAGGGATGCAGAAATGAAGAAATGAAGTATTCCTGTTCCAACTAGGAATCCCAGTCAAAGTAGGAATATTGGGTCAACTAAGAACCATGTTCGAAGAAATGAAGAAAAATGGCAAAAAATGTAGAGTCCGAGTTGGACTAGGAAACCTACTTCTACCAGGAAAAGGAATCCTAATGACATCCTAATGACACAAGGAGTCCCAGTTGAACTAAGAAAGCAAAAGAAGATTTAGGAAGGTTCAAGAACATTTCATGTGAAGAGTCCTTGTTTGACTAGGAGTCCTGACGACATAAGAAGTCTTGATGGGGCTAGGAAACCTGAGAGCACTAGGAGAAAAGACGCATGAAAGGCCAAATCAGGAAATCTGCCTGTACAAGTCAGTCAACTTCGATAGATCATTGAGAGTAGCTCAAAACGAACTAGATGATGATCTTTATATAATTATATTTTTGGAAAGCCTCGAATGTCTAGTTTCCAGAGCTTTTTACGGCTTATCAATATCATTTTTCTAGAAGAAGTTATGACCGATTTAGTACAGGAAGGTCAAGTTGAGCAGGAATCTTACTTTTGACGGAAATTTCTGTTTTGAGGCCCAAATCACATCGAGAAGCCCATGAATGAATTTATGCTTCATATTTCAAATAATATTGCACATGTGCTGTCCATAGAGAATTCTAGAAAGGTTTGGCATCATCCTTGGAGAGTTTTAAGGGATCACAACATGCAGAAAGGATGGAATCGAGTCAAGATACGTTGCTTGTTGCTCACACTCCTATTTGGACAAAATTATAGGATTAAAACCAGCAAAATCCCTTATTATTTGGGCAAATATATCTTCTCTAAGATTTTAGAGACTTATCATTGGTTGGTTGATGCAGAAAAGCTTACATGGATTTATTTGATTGGTTGGAACTATGTGGATCAATTAGATTATTCTTAGAAATTAAAAGAAGGATCTAGAAGACTTGAAGACTAAGGCTTGCCGTCCCCTATAAATATACACCATTCCAACGTCAAGTATCATCAATTCTTTCATTCTTTTTACACACCAAAAGTTCTGTTTCATTCTCTAGTCTTCAGAGTTCTGCGTCTTCAAGCAAAGAGGAGAAGAAGAAGAAGCCGTGAGCAAGCCCTAGCCACCATCATCCACCCTTGTGTCTAGAGGTGGCAAACGGGCCACTAAGCACGAGTACGGCACGGGCCCGGCACTCTTAAAAGCGGCCCGGCACGACCCAAGCTCGTTAGTGGCCCGGCACCACCCGAGCACGTTAGAATAACGGGTCGGGTTGGGCCTAAGAATATTGGCCCATTGGCCCGGCCCGGCCCCAGCCCGTAATGGGCCCAGCACGACATATTGTGGGCCGGCTCGTTACAAACACAAAATTTCATTTTGTTTTTAAAAATATTAAAAAAATACAATGATGAGATTTGAATATGAGACCTTTTTATTTAAAATCCCATGGCAATTCCACCAATGTTTTCTTTTATATTGTCAAAATAATGAAACAAAACATTATATCCTTGTTTTGACATAAGTATTTTTTCTAAATATTAAATATATGTTAATTAATAAAGACTAATCTCATAATAATACAACTATAGAATGAAGGAAAGAATAATAGATACTAAATCTTCATTATATTAATAAAAATTAATCTCACAATAATATACTAAAAACAATATATTTTGAGTTTTTTCTTCTTCTTTCTTTCTTATAGTGGAATATAAAAAATTATTAGAAATCTAATCTTAAAAAGCTAAGATTAAGAAAAACGTTGTGGAACTTAATTTATTTTAATTTTCTAAATAGTTAAATAAAATTAATTTTTATTTGTTCAAATTAAGATTTTAAAATCGTGCTTTATAGTGGGTAGGCACGAGCACGGCCCTTTATTGACCCGGCACGAGCACGGCCCGGCATGATATGAGCTCGGGCCATGGGCCGGGCCGGGCTTAATGTTTAAGTAAATGGGCCGGCACGAGCCCAGCACGATAATAAATTGGCCGGCCCAAGCACGGCACAAAGCACGACTAGGCCCACTTAAAATGGGCCGGGCCGGCCCGTTTGCCACCTCTACTTGTGCCATTGCCATTGAAGTCTTGCTTTCAAGTTCTTCAAGTGTTCAACGTCTACAAGTGTTCTTCATTCATCCCTTCACGGTGTAATTCAATCTTTTTCCTTGTAAACTCTTTAGTTCGTAAACAATGATTTCTAGTTAACACATAACGTTAAGGGTAACACATAACGTTAAGGGCCAAGTTTAAAGCCCGTCTCTATGTTTTGATAATAAAGTTGTGATTTCTATGTGTTGATTTATATGTTGCTTATGTGAGATTGGTTAATTGATTTTGTTTTACAGAAATTTTTTATATGTTTATGTTCTTTGAGTGCACACTTAGAATATATGCATGTAATTGGAGCTAGTTATAGGTAACCAATTCACCTAACAATTTTGTGAACCTATTTCAGAAGTAGTAAAGGCTTTGGACAAAAGTCGAGATCAATTAAGGAGGATTGCAAAGGTGCTTTCACTTAGATTAAATTGGATCTCTCCCGCACGAGACATTATCAAAATTAATTTTGACGGTTCAGTTACTAGCAACTCTGTTGCTAGTGGCTTTCTTATATATCTAAGATTCCAATGACAAAGTGCTTATTGTTGGGGCAAAAAGAATCGGTTCAACCACTATTTTTGTTGCAGAAACTATCGCCCTGCGTGATAACCTTAATAGTGGCTATTAGAAAGGCTACAGACACATTCAAGCTGAAGGTAACTCAAAAATTATAATTTATGCTGTCAAAGGTGAGTTCACACCGCCATAAAGAATTATGAAGATCATTTGTGACATTCAACAACTTGTAAGATAGTTTAAACGTATCTCTTTTAACCATATATTTAGAAAAGCAAATTTTGCAGCTGATGCTTTAGCAAACATGGGTAATGACGACCAATTTTAGTCTAGTGTCATTCTTGTCCAGGTTTCTAAAGTCATATTATTTAATGTTGTAAACTCAGTTACCCAAGAGGTTTTAGCATCTAATGAAATATTTTTCATATAAAGAAAGAGTGTCAAATTCCTTTCGTATTTTCCACCCATATCACCACTAGCATAATTATCGTAGTCGATAAATTGCATTTTTAATTTATCTAATTTATAAAGGAAAAAAAAATCAATGACCATTAAAAATAGTACAAAGTAGGCGCCTTGTTAGTGTTAAAGTTAAAGATAGTGCGACCTTTGGCTCCCGTTTCGTAAAGATGTGGAAACAATAATGTGTGGGAAAAAGTTTAAGAACAGTACATGAAGTATAGGCCGTTCCGAAGTTCAGTGTATTTGGTTTCAAATAATTAACTTTGGTACATGAAGTTCCAATCCCGACCCACTTTTAGTACATGACATGAATAACACCGTTAAACCTATGCAATTATTCAATTTTCAAAGGGTAATTTTAGGTTTTCACCTCTCTCTCTCTCTCTCTCTCTCATATGGACACCCAATTCTGGGTATCCTACTCCTTCCTTCTTCTTCTTCCTTTTTCTCCTTCTTCTTCTTCTTCCTTCTTCTTCTTCTTCTTCTCTCCCTCCCCGATTTGATTTGGATGCTGAGATTATCTGATTTTTTCCTCATCCTTATTCTTCTTCCTTCTTCCTTCTCCTTCTTCTTCTTCTTCCTTCCTTCCTCCCTCCCTCCCTCTCCGATATCAAGTTTTATTTGGACACCCAAATCTAATTTTCTTCTCCTTCTCCTTCTTCTTCTTCTGCAATTTTTTTTTTGTTTTTTTTGTTAATTCATGAAGAGACGGATTTGCCCTTACAAATTTGACTAAAATTCCATTGACTAACGGGGCCGTAACGGCATACACTGATTTTGAGTCAGAATTGTAATGTCATGTACCGAAATTAATTCTTTGAAACCTGATACACCGAACTTCGAAATGGCCAATATTTCATGTACTGTTCTTAAAATTTTTCCTAATGTGTGCGTATCTTATCTTCTCGTCCCACGGTGCCCACATGTGTGTTAGTCTGTTGCCCACTCTCTCAAATCTTTACGTATTGTTAATCGCATTTTATGTCTGATGTAACATATGCATGTACTTTCGTCCTTTTTTAATATCTTCCACCAGCTAGTGCTCTACTCCTTCTCCCTTTCATATTTACGTTTATTTTTTTGCCTTATTAATCACGTTTAGCATAAGTGGCGATCAGAATACATCTAAAGAAATTGATTTGATTACATATACATACAAGCTGGACCAACTAGATGCGGACTGTTTTAATCATATATAAAAGCAATATAATTCTTTGGAACATTATTATATGGTCCAGAATCATGGTCATAATACGCGGAGTAGTTTAGGCTGATGTTATTGGTCTATATGAGATTATCAAAATACATCTAAAGAAATTGATTTGATTACATATACATACAAGCGTGGATCAACTAGATGCGGACTGTTTTGATTATATATAAAAGCAATATAATTCTTTGGAAAATTATTATATGGTCCCGGACCATGATCATAATACGTGGAGTAGTCCGGGCTGATGTTATTGGTACATATGAGATGTACTTAATCTTAATTGGTTATCAAATTCTCAACCGTTTATGCAATATCATAGCTAGCTACCTCACTTATTAATCCAACTCCATCCTTAACATTGTCAACTATATATAATTGATTAAGGTTCTAGTCCCGTTTCACATTGTTCAAATTATCGATCCATCAATGGCGGAGATGGATCTAACACCAAAGTTAGCTGCAGCGGCGTTCGAGGGAGATGGTGGAGGATATTACATATGGTCATTTCTGGCCCTTGGCGAGGCCAAAGTTGGTTCCAGGAAGCTTCTTTTGAAGCCTAGTGGCTTTGCTCTTCCTCACTATGCAGATTCTGCCAAACTGGGGTATGTTCTTCAAGGTACGTACGTATGTCTTTACTCTCTCTCATTGCTTCTGCCTGCAAATGAATTAATTGTTATAACCAACGCCCATGTATGTAGCATAGCTGAATTGTCCGCACACATTTTTCATGTTTGTAAATCATTTACCTCATGACTTTTTAATTTGGAATGATCTCTGATTTGTCCCAGTGTTTTTGATTTATCCGGTATCGTCAACTCCATCCAAATTTTCCGTTTAAACCCTAGTGTTTGTGTTTGGCACGTTAATGCATTTTTGATAATTTCCAACCCAAATACTAACATGTTTCTTGATACTGTATAAATTATGCGAAAAAGCCTCACGTCAAGATGAAAACTTTGAAAATAGGGGAAATTCATTATACACCCAATTTTTATAAGAAGGATACGATCCATAATGGGTCTCTTTAGAAAATCACACAAAGATAAAGATTGTAAATGAACAAGAAAACAATAATCTCCGATCCTCTGCAGACAGGAGTTTTATTCTAATTCATCCACTTTATTACATGTCTTGCAATGGAGACTATATATGGAAGTAGGTATGCGATTAATAAGCAGAGACTTCGATAGTGCAGTCTCTAGTTAATCTTTGATTGGAGAATTGTCTGCAACCCTGGATGTATATTTAGGGATATTTGTAGCACCTCAGGTGATAATGCCCTCAATACTGATGTCTTGCCAGTTAAGTCTTCCAGGACAGCCCTACAAAATTAATTATAACAATAGCTAATTAATTGTTGTCCTTATATATTGACAAAAAAAAAAAAAAAAACAAAAAATTTCGTGCTTATTTATACTTCAGTAGTTTTATTTTTAGTGTATTATAGGCTAAAAACCAAGTGAAGGTGCTCAGTGTACATTTCATGCAAGATATTATTAGATGCTTACCGGGAACTTGTAATGACAGAGAAACACTCCATTCCTTTTTTCCCCAGCAAGTTTCGCTACCATGAAAAACCTAGGCACAACGATCAAGTGACCCGCAGTTACTTCTGCATCCAACGCACTCTGACCATTAAGACCCGCAATTTGGACCCGACCACCTCCTCCAACGACATAGATCACTTGAACCGAAGAATCAGTAGTGTAAATGGGAGAGGAAATTGCATAGGGTTCAAGTTTTATGAGGTTGGCACTTAACCCAGCTTGGTTAAGAAAAGGAAACTCCTTCTCAGTCAAAGTGGCACTAATAGTGAGTTGATGAACAAGTTTGTGGGTGACGAGTGCGTTGGGCTTAGGCATGGTCTTTCCCTGTTCTAGCTTAACTAGCAAAACCCCTGTCTGGTTTTTGGTGACCTCATCAGCTTCATCTTTGGTAATATTGAATGACTTGCTAATGAAGTCAGTCGAGAAACCTCTGAGCATACTTTGAGTTCCTGCTATGAAGAAGTAAGTAAACAGACCAGGAGTGTAAGCCTTAGTAGTTCTCCCAAGAAAACAATAATAAGGTCGTTGGATGAGCCGCCATTGTTGAACCACCATGAGACTGCTCCGAGTGGTATCGGAATCACGTCTCCTTTCTTTAGCTTAATATACCATTCCAACTAGTCCATCCTCACCTGTGGAACATTAAATCACTTAATTCATGTTACAACAAAGATCGAAAATATGCAAGTGAGTCTAGATATTACTTTTTCTGTTTTCCACTAGCTAGGTCGGTTAGTCAATGATAGACAGTCATGATCACCTGGTCACCTACTGACCAAATATTATTTGGTCAGTCACCGTTCGATTGACATCGGACGGTTGACAGTTAAGTGATGAAATCTGAGATGAGAGCTGTCAACCGTTTGATCTCAATCAAACGGTGGCTGACCAAATGATATTTGGTCAGTAGGTGACCATGTGAACGGGGCCGCAATGATAGATAGTCTAGTGACATTGGCACCTTGCATGGAATTTGACTACTTATAACTGCTAGCTGAACCATAATTCATATTATTGAGGGAGAATATCACAAATGATCACTCAACTTTTACATGTTCGACACTTTGGTCACGCACTTTTTAAATATATCACTTTGGTCACTCAACTTTAACTTTGTTATTCACTTTAGTCACTTCATTAATTTTTTTCATTAAAAAAAAATAATTTGCCACAATATCAATGGTATTTTCGACCAACCAATTATTAAAAATTGAGAAATCTGAATTAGAATTAATGGGAGAAGTGATTAAAGTGAGACAAAATGCCACTTCGGTGACTAAAGTGATTGACAGAATAATAGTTGAGTTACCAAAATGATATATTTGAAAATTAAGTGACCAAAGTGTCGAATAAATCATAATTGAGTACCTATTTGTAAAATTCTCCCTCTTATTAATAATCATAATGGTAATCCTTGATCTGACAGTTCTAAAGGTGTGTCATGATTACGTATGTTGTCTCTGTTCTCTAGCTAGCTCGGTTCATCAATGATATATAGTCTAGCGATTTACCTCTACAATTGATTACATAAATAACTAGCTGCACCATAATTCATATATATTGATCATAATGGTAACTGACACGTAGCAATAAAAACATAATAGTTTTAAGTAATGATCTAAACATTGAACAGTTTGGATTGTCAAATTTGTCTGATGATCGACTCTGATCACACCCTACTACATAAGCTTTTTGAGTAATCGTCTGATAATTGAACCGTTTGGATCATGAAGACAAGAATGATTTTTAGGACTGCCATGACTTCCATCACGTTATACATAAAAACGAGTCTCTACTCAAAGATCGTGTATAACATCTATTGAGCACCCAATTTACATGTCTTTATATTTTCTTTATTCTCTCTATAGGCCGTACTTTAAGAGAAGTTCTGTACAAGAGATTTTTTTTTTTGGATAAAGTACTAGAGATTTTTTATCGACTTCTTTTTTCTGGCATACTTGAATGATTAAAAACTAGCTAGCTATCGTTCTTCAATTTCCTTTACAATACACACACATAATAATTATATTATATATTATATATATATATATATATATATATCTGTATGTGTGTGTGTGTATCTGCAAAATCAACAACCACTTGATCATCTAATCAGGAAAATTCTACAATGTGTTAACGTATGACATGCATACAATTGCCTTAAAAGTGGTAAAATGAGTCATCAAAATAGTAATATTAGTCTTCAAAGTAATAACATGAGTCCTAAAAGTGGTAAATTTTCTTAGTTATCACATGAGTCCTCAAAATAGTAATATTAGTCCTCAAAGTGATAACATGAGTCCTTAAAGTGGTAAATTTTTTTAGTTGACCATTTGAGTCCTAAAAATAGTAATATTAGTTCTCAAAGTGATAACATGAGTCTTTAGAGGGATAAAAATAGTTGATGTATTAAAAATGTTAACATACCATAGTTTTAGCCATCTAATCATTACTCTCATTCTCATTTGTTTTTTCTAATTTAGTATATATGCATACGGGTTTAGGGAAAACAGCTTATTTGCGGGCAGAAGCAAAATGAAATATATACGGAGATACCTTGAAGAACATATCCCAGTTTGGCAGAATCTGCAGAGTGAGGAAGAGCAAAACCACTAGGCTTCAATACAAGCTTGCCGGCGCCAACGTTGGCCTCTCCAAGTGCCGGAAATGACCATATGTTATATCCTCCACCATCTCCCTCGAACGCCGCTGCCGCTGACTTGGGTGTTAGATCCATCTCAGCTGCCATTATTGATAGAGAATTAGATGAAGTACGTACTTACTGGATTGATATTCGGACAGTGACTAGGGGTCTAAAACATCGGTAGGACCGTAGGTAGTTCGCAGAATTTATAAATGGATCGAGATGGAAGATGTACTTAAGCTAGGGATCCTATTGTACAGTAGAGAATTTTATCCAAATCTCAGAAAAAATAAATCAGCGCTAGCTATATGATTCATTTAGCTAGCTCGCCAGCTTGATAGTCTTTGTTTTTGATTAAATATGGGTTGTTATTCTCGGGCATGATACGTGAGAATCACACTATAAGCATGTAAGGATTACGTAATGGTGAAGGTTAATGGAGAACCATTCTTACGGGCATGATATGTGAGATCCATTCTTATGGGCATGATATGTCAGAATCACACTATATGCATGTGAGGATTACATAATGGTGAAGGTTAATTAATGGAGAACCATTCTTATGGGGCTGCAATGCTTACATGAAATAAGAGAAGGTAAAATTAGAGGCGAAAAATAACTTACTATCTTGAAGCTATTACAGTTCAGGTTGGACAGATTCAGTTCGTCCATTGATTTAAGCGAGTTAGATACTTAACGATCATCAATTTGGCTGAAAATTTACAGAGATGATCTATACATTAGTACCTAAAAACTGAACGGTCGAGATGTGGATATGCAACCAAAAAGTGACCCTAAACCCTAAATGCGCACTTTAATTTCAAAGCGAAACTTCGCTCTTGATAAAATACACACGCGCGCACGCAAGGCTCTTCTAGTGAGGGATCATTTTTTTTTTTGTATTTTCTAGGGATAGCGCATTAGACCAACTTTTCGATTATATTTTCACATCTCAACCGTTGAGTTTTTAGGTCATAATGTGTAGATCACTTCTAAAAATTTCAGCCAAATTGATTAACGTTAAGGCCTTCAAAACGGCTATTTAAAATTATAAGTATGAACGGTTCAAGTTTGACAGATTTAGTTAGTCCATTGATTTAATCTTGTTTGATACCTTAACGATCATCGATTTGACTGAAAATTTGCAGAGTTGATCTACACATTAGGACCTAAAAACTGGATGATTGAGATGCTGAAATGTGATCGAAAAAAGTTGGTCTAATGCCCTATGCCTAGAAAAGACAAAAAAAAAAAAAAAGGATCCCTCAGTGGAAGGGATATATATATATTGGTTGAAATGGTAAAGTGATTATCTAGAGAGGATCTCCTTAAATTGGAGATGTGTTTGGTGTTAGATTCATCTCCGCCCTATTTGATCAAGAATTAGACGGAGTATGTACCTACTGGATCGATATTTGGACACTGACAAAGGGTTTAGATCTAGAACATCGATAGGTAGCACTCCGAAATTAAAAATGGAGATGGAAGAAGTACTTAAGCTAGGGATCCGATTGTACAGTGTCATTTGTATTAATCTCCAGTATTAAATCATTACTTAAAATATTTTAATTAGGCTTCAAAATTTCATAATGGGCCCAAAGTATGTATTGAGCTTCATGTTCACCTACTCAATAAATAGATTTTTTTTTTAAAAAAACAAATGGTCTTAATGGTCAAAATGGCGTTTCGGCTCTCCCCAAACCCTAACTCTCACAGCCCCGCATTCTAGCTATGGCGGCAGGTAATACTTTCCCTGCTAAGCCACATGCAAATGGCCCCAAGGCGCCAATCCCATACGGCGACCACTCAATCGGGCAAAGCGTTTTGCCACAAAATTTTCATCACCCGATTTGTTCCTCATAGGAGTCGACTGATTGATGGGAAGGAAATTGATCGGCGATTAGATCCATGGGGACCCAACGCTAGATGGGTGCGAGAATTGGATCAAATTAGTCCACCGAAGGCACTGGATCTGGGAGTCAAAACCATGGGGTGGTGGGTTCCTAAACAACTTGATTGTAATGGTGATGCTGAAAGATCAGTCATGGCAGAGGAGGATCAGAATCTGTCCTGAGGGCTATGTGATGGGGATGGCAGTGGCCTTGAGGCAGGATATTAGCGATGTGAGTGATGAACAAGTGCTCCGGTCTGTGGTCTCCAAGGTAAGAGCAGCAGCAGCGGGCGGTCAGATGGTAGCGGCGCATGGCTTGGTCGGCGGTGACGACCTGCCCTCTCATGCAATGATGTGGACACCCATTTGGGGGCCCAAAGCAAGATTGAGGCCCAACTCAGTTTGGTACCCTAGCTTGTCTTGGACAGATCTGGTCCAGGCCTCTAGTGGGCTAACTAAGGCTGCAGATATTGGAAGTTGGAATTGGGCCCTTTTTAGGTTGTTTTTTGCTACTACCATGTGGGCTAATGTGGGGCCCACATACTTCGGGTTTCGCATTTGGGATCCCAGAGGATTATTCCAAATAACTATGCTTATGTGGTTTTTTAGCTTGCAGATTATGATGTTTCTTTTACGTCTTGATAATGGAAGCTTCTAGAGCACCGCAATTGAGTGCATTGGCAAAGAAAATTTTCACACAAAATTATCTCTTTGTAGGGTAACGTTATAGTTTGTTAGGCTCCTTGATTAAGTGAGCTTCGATGTCTTAAGTGAATGGTGCATGATTCTCATTTCTGGGAAATTTGTTAGTGCCGTTCTAGCCTGCAATTATCAATGAAATTTTCATTTACTAAAAAAAAAAAAAAAAAAAAAAAATTTTTTGCTCAGTTGTGTTCGCTTACCATTGGATTTATATCTAAGGATAGAAAAAAGAGACAAAAATAAATAAATTATAATTATTGTAAAAGTAAAATGAGAATTGGAATTGGTCTACTCATTTCATTTCATAGCCCCTTAATATAGGGATATAATTACAATGGAAACATCGATTAACATCAATTACAATAATGATAGTAAATGCTGATTGTGATGTGATTGCAATTCCTTAATTCCCTCTTTCGTCAGTTTCTTTGACGAAAGCACATAATGTGCTTTTCCTTTAACACTCCCCCTTGTGCCAAGTCAAAGATGAAATGGTGCATGAGTTGTTGCCTCACTCAAAATCTTGCCAAGTAATAATAAAAACTCTGTGGGACAAAAAAATACACCTTGGTTGAAGGAAAATAGCACAATGCACCTTCTACATTTGAGGATGACATGTGTGTGTTAGACTCCCCTAACGTCTACACCTCCCCTTGATACTTACATTAATCAAGGGAGCTTGGAAAGTTTTCACATTCCTATGTTTTTCACATGTTTCTCAAATGTGGCCTTAGGCAACGATTTGGTGAACAAATCTGCCACATTCTCCTCAGACATTACTTAAATCTTGAGGAGATCCTGTTGTTACTGATTGTAGAAAAACTTTGGCGATATGTGTTTTGTATTGTCACCCTTGATATATCCTAGCTTCATCTATTCGATGTAAGCTGCATCATCTTCATAAATGCAAGTAGACTCTTCAGTGGTAGAACTCAAATCACTAGTCCCTCGAATATGTGTAATGATAGCTCTTAACCATATACACTCAAGAACCGCCTCATGTAGACCAATGATCTCTGAGTGGTTCAAGGAGGTAGCCACAAGGGTTTGCTTGGCTGATCTCCAAGATATCGCCGTGATCTCAATGGTAAATACATAACCAGTTTGGGAACGACCTTTATGTGGGTCAAAGATGTACCTAGCATCAGCAAAACCAACCAAAACATCATTTGGTGTTTCAGTGTAGTGAGTGGCGCTTTCGCCATCAACATTTCCTTTAGGGATTGCAGTTCCATCTGCGGTCCCTCTTGTTTCTTTGTAGGGAAAGAACAGTCCCAAGTCAATGGTTCCTTTTAGGTATCGGAAAATGTTCTTGATACCATTCCAGTGACGCTGCGTTGGCGCTAAGCTAAATCTAGCTAACAAGTTCACTGAGAATGCAATGTCTGGTCGAGTACATTGGGCCAAGTACAATAATGAGCCTATTTCACTTAGATAGGGAATTTCGGCTCCCAACACCTCTTCGCTATCTTCCTCTGGACAAAATGGATCTTTCTTTGCATCCAAACTTCGACCGATCATGGGAGTGCTAGCAGTATGCACTTTGTCCATGTTAAATCGCTTGAGCATCTTTTGGACATACGCAGACTGGTGGATTAGTATTCCACAAACTCAATGTTCTAGTTCAAAGCCTAGACAGAATTGAGTTTTCCCAAAATCCTTCATCTCAAATTCGGATTTTAAGTAACTCGCGGTTTCTCTTATTTCATCAAGAGTACCTATTATGTTCATATCATCAACATATACAGCTACAATTGCAAATCCGGAACTTATTTTCCTTATGAATACGCAGGGACATAATTCATCGTTCTTATATCCCTTCCCAATCAAATAGTCACTTAGACAGATATACCACATCCGCCCGGATTGTTTCAATCCGTAAAGTGAGCATTTCAACCATATTGCAAACGCACTCCGTGGTTTAGAGTCACTTGACTTGGGTGATGTAAGGCTCTATCACTTTCATATATATCTCTAAATCAAGATCCCCATAGAGATATGCAGTAACCACATCCATGAGCTGCATTTCCAGTCCTTCGGAAACTACCAAGCTGACTAAGTAGCGGAACGTTATAACATCCATTACGGGAGAGTATGTCTCCTTATAGTCAATTCCAGGGCGTTGTGAGAAACCTTACGCCACAAGGCGAGTCTTGTACCTCAGGACTTCATTCTTCTGAGTACGCTTTCTGACAAAGACCTATTTATGTCCTACAGGCTTTACACTTTGTGGGGTTAGCACTACCAGACCAAATACCTGTCTCTTTGCCAGAGAATCTAGTTCTGCCTGGATTGCTTCTTTCCATTTAGGCCAATATGCTCTTTGTTGACATTTTGCAACAGAGTGTGGTTTGATATCATCGTGCTCTATGATTTCTTGAGCAACAATATATGCAAATACATCATCAATGTGTATGGAAGATCTTTCTATCAACTCATACGCACTCTCATAATCCATTGAGATTTCTTTGTTCTCTGGAATCATTTAATCATCGGAGCATCCTCCAGTATTAATTCATGGACATAACTATAATCAGAGACAATCTCATGAGATGGATTCTCTACATTGATGATTAATGGATCGGTTTGTGCCTTACTCGCCCTCTTCTTCCTTGAGTGAGTGTCAATCGAACCAAGTGGCCTCCCCCTCTTCCTCTGGGGAACCACGGCCTCAACCACACCTCCACTAAGTGTGGTTGCAGTGCCTCTATCTATGGCACCATGCCCCTTGTTGGGAACTTCTAACCTTTCAGGCACATTTGCAGCTGGTATATGTGATCTCCTCACTTTTGCAATATCAGTAAATGCATCAAGCATCGAATCTGCTACGTTCTGAAGATCGATTATTCTTTTCACTTCACTTTCACATTGTGGAGTGTGGGGATCAAAATGAGACAGAGTGGGCCACGAAAATTTCTGTCGTTCCCTTGGAAAATCATTTTTCCTATCTCCCCCTAACGACGGGAAGATTGTCTTATCAAAGTGACAATCCGCAAATCTAGCGGTAAAGAGATTGCCTGTCAAGGGTTCCAAATAGCAGATAATTGTTGGAGATTCGTATCCAACATAAATACTTAATCGTCTCTTAGGACCCATTTTTGTGCGTTATGGCGGCGCAATGGGCACATATACTGCACAGCCAAATATGCGTAGGTGTGAAATGTCAGGCTCATATCCAGTTACCAACTGGTACGCAGAAAATAGTTGGCTAGCAGTGGGTCTGAAACGAATAAGTAAAGTTGCGTGCAATATTGCATAACCCCAGGAAAATATAGGCAGGTTGGTGCGCATAATCAATACCCTAGCCACCATCTGTAGCCTTTTGATGGTAGCTTCTGCCTTCTGCGAGACCATTTTGTGTATGCACATGGGGTACAGGATGCTCTACATCGATCCCAATAGACATGCAATAATCATCAAATGCTTTTAATGTGAACTCTCCAGAGTTATCAAGCCTTATAGACTTGATGGGGTGATCAGGGTGGTGAGCACTTAAACGTATAATTTGTGCTAGGAGTTTTGCGAATGCAGCATTTCTTGTGGACAATAATGCGACATGTGACGAGCGTGTCGAAGCATCCACCAATACCATAAAGTACTTGAATGGTCCGCATTCTGGATGGATAAGTCCATAGATATCTCCTTGTATCATTTGTAAGAATGGAATGTTTTGTTTTGTATCTTTAGCATAGGAAGGTCTCGATCCTGTTTTTGTTAAAGAGCAAGCTTTACAAAACGAGTGATGTGTGCCTTTGAAATAGTCAATGAGGTATAATGGGAGGGAGGTGGTGGTTCTAGTACTTCAGAAGGCAATGGCTGCATTTGAGTAGTATTAGGACCGACACCTTGCAGTGTGGCTGATTTTTGTCCCATTTTATTTTTCACTCGAAAGAAAGGATGCCCGTGTGAGTTTTTTAAAATACGGATCATCATGTCACGACCAGGGTGCCCTAGGCGGTCATGCACAAGCCTGTATGAGTCAGTGTCCCACATTTCATTATCGGTGACAGCATAGGATTCAATTATCTGAATAGTAGTGAGGTACAGTCCACTAGATTGACTCATTAATTTTTCTAAAATGCGTTTCCTTCCACATTCATTAGAGGTAATATAAAGGTATTCAGTTCCATTCTCACAATCGGTTTCTATATGATAACCGTTGGCATGAATATCTTTGAAACTTAACAAAGTTTGATTAGCTCTTGGTGCATACAGAGCGTCTCCTCGATTCATTCCTATAAAACGGGAGGTATTTAATTCAAAAATATATCTCATATTCTTTAGAGTATTTCTATTTTAGGTAGAATGATAATCTTTTCATTCTAATAAATTTTTTTCTAGATGTATTGATTTACATCTTTATAGTGATATTTCGAACCATGTAAATCTGTGTAGTGAATAAAAGTCGAACGAATTCATTGCTTTAGAATAAAATTTGAAATTTATTAATAAGTCAACGATAATCAAATCAAGGTCTTGTTCAGAAATCTAATTCATCAAACCATTATTGAAAATAAACTTTAAGACCAAGCAATAGTCTAATTAAAAATGAGGCATTATGCCTTCACAATCGTCTTTGGAAAATAAAATGAATAAGGCAGATCAGTCAAAATCTAGTGCATCCATTGACTGAGCAATTTTCTTGTTGCCTTTGAAGTCTGCAATTGTGAGGTTGACTTCTTGGTCATGGCCTCCTTCTTCCATATAGTGAGCCTCTTGTTCTTTAGACTCCTTATACCTCTTGTAAGTGGCTGCTACTCTGTTGCTTGCTTGGCAGTTCTTATACCAATGCCCAATGACTCCACACCTATAGCATGGTTCATTACCAACTCTTTCATGTTTGACTAAATGGTTCTTTAGGTACCTTTTGCATCTTGTTTCCATGACCACTAGGGCCAGCACCACCATCTCTGCGCCATACATTGGGAGGGCCTCCACGACCCCCATGTCCCTTTCCATATGGTGCATTGTTGCCACGTGGGTAGGGATCAGTACGTCCAACCTCTTTTTCTTTGGGGTTCTTTCCACCTTTTTCTTTGCCATAATTAGCCTCGAGAATTTTCTTTGTCCTAATAGGCCTGACATTGTTGTTCAAAAGAACCTCATTATGCCTCTTAGCCACTTGCAGTAGGTTGATAAGCTTATTGAAGGTTGTGATTCTTTTGTTGTTATACTCCAGCCTATACTGGTTCGCTAGTATAAGTGCTGAAGTAGGAAAAGTGGAAAGAGTCTTCTGGATCATATCATCTTCCGGGAGTTCCTTTCCACATAAATTGAGACATGCCTTGAGGGGCAACATGTCCTTGTTGAAGTCATTGACCCTTTTGTAGTCAAGCAAGCGGATTTCATTCCGCTGAACGATCAATTTTGGGAGCAAAATATCATGAATGTTCCCAAAACATCCCTTAAGGGCATCCCACAGTTCTTTGCTTGTCTTCAACTGAAGGTACTCCCAGCGTAGGCTAGGATCAATATGTCGCCCCAAAAACATTAAGACATTTGCTTTCACCTTATTTGTAACGTCCCGAACCTAAATTAACCAGTTTACGAGTCTTTCGATGGGTAAACGATATTTACATTACTTTTTGGCTCCGTTTTGACATTTTAGGGGGCCCTAAAAGTTGACTTTTTGTTCGGGTCAAAATTTGACAAAAAGTTCTTCATAAAAGTTGTAGAGGACGTTAAACCGACCGCGTGCATATGTGGTACGTAAAAATCGGAGTTCGTATGCCAAAGTTATAAGCAAAAATGTAAAGTTACTGTTCATGGTAAATTAGTATATATATTCGAAAATTTACTGTGGTAGATCAGTTCTACCACTCTCCCTCTCTCTCTCTCTCTCTCTCTCTCTCTCTCTCTCTCTCTCTCTCTCTCTCTCTCTCTCTCTCTCTCCCCTCTGCACCTCCGACCACGTGGGAGCAAACCGAGACCCCTCTCCTCCTCCTAGACAAGCCTGGGGTGGTAGCTCGTCGAGTCTTGGCCGGAAAAGGGTGAACCAAGGCCGAGAATTTTACTGTAGCATGTGACCGTTGACCTCAATTCTGGCCACCTCCGGCAACAAAGCCAGGCTTTTTAGAAGCCCATTGAGGCGTACTTGAAGCTCCCCAAATATCTTGAAGCGATTTGCAGCGTGGAGGAAGAAAGCATAATTAGAAAATTTTACTCTACTTCGGTTTGCTTAATTGTTTGGTCACTTAGAGATATGGTGGTTGACCGGCGGTGCGTGAGGGCGCGTCAGACAGTTTCTGGACGACGGATATGTGAGTTGAGGACGGGAAAGTTGGACGGCCGTTGTAGCCGCAAACCGTGAGTGGACATTTATTTTAAATTAATTGTGCATGCAATATATTATTATTTTCTAATTGAGGTTTAATTTATTATTTGAATTATTGAGTTTTATGATTTTATAAACTTTGGTTTATTGAGATTTATTTATGAATTACGAGGGTTAGTATTGAAATTCCTTCCCGAGGGCTTTTAGTAGATTTTCGAGATAGTTACTTATGAGTTATTGAGTTGGGAAATGATTTCAGGAAGTGATCGATTAAGAAAATATTATGAGAATTATATTGATTTCGAATATCGATTTATATGATGTTATACGAATACGAATGATTTACCAAATATTAGAGCACAATGGAATTATCGAAATTTCTTAAGTTTCGAGTTCCGCACTTATCAGATTTGAAGTTATATTGAGAATTCTTTCCGAAAGCATTTATTGATTTATCGAGTATGGGATTTATGCTTTCGAGGATTTATTGAGATATTGAGGTTTGAGTTATCGAGATATTCCTGAGTTATGCTTTCGATGAACTATTAAGGATTTAGTGAATTAATATCGGGTTCTTTCCGGTAGCAATTGCCTTAAAGAGATTGAATCCAGTTTATTGAGGAGGTAAATAAGTCAGCGCATGCATGCTTTCCCTGGTCGGTAGTCCCCTCCAGGTAATAGTTTGGGCGTCAATCCCCTCCAGACAATATTCTGGTCGGCAGTCCCTTCCAGAATATTCCGGTCGGCAGTCCCCTCCGATGCGTCATTTAGTCGGCAGTCCCCTCTAGATGACATGAGGTAGTTAGTCAGCAGTCCCCTCGAACTACCTATGGTTAGTCGGCAGTCCCTTCTAACCATCACCTCCTCGTCCGGTCGGCAGTCCCCTCCGATGCGTCACTGGTCAGCAGTCCCCTCCAGGTGGCATGAGATGACTAATCGGCAGTCCCCTTTAGTCATCGTCCATTTTGAGATATGATTTGAGACGAGTAATTTAACAAGATGTCTGAAATGTGATTACGTATAGGAGGAATTGGAGATTTTAAAAGATTGTGAGATGTTCTATTTTATGAGATTAAGATTGCAGCAAAGATGGTGATTAAGAGTGTTTTCAAGATTGTTACAGCATGCGAGGTTTTAGAGAATAACTTCGGAAAGCATTAAGTTTCACTTGTTCATTTGAAATTATTTATTTTTCGTCCACTCACTCTAACGATTTTCAATGCTTTTCCCCGGGCCCTTTGGTTTCAAATGCCCAGTTTGCAGGCCAGTTTAGCTTGAGGTCGAGCGTACATGGGGTTGAGGCATAGCTGTTATCGCTTCCTCATTATAAAAGTATCGGTCCTTTATCTTGTATTCTATTCTCTTGTACGCCTGTACATTAGATTGCTCTGATAACCTTTGAGATTAATATTTTTTAAGTTCAAAATTGTTTTGTGATATGGGAGATGTTATATTTTAGGGAGCATGGTGGCTCCAGAAGATTAAGTGGATTATTTTAGAAGTGTAAATATTTTTCTACAGATTTGAGTAGTCCACTTTTAGAGGAAGTTCCGCCAAATTTTTGGTAGAATTTCTTCTAAAATGGGCCCCGCAGGGCCACTTTGGATTTCAAGGTGAAATTCGGGGTGGGTCCTGTCATTATTAGAGTCACCTTATTAGATGGTTCATCATCTTTGGGCTCAGTAATGGTGGCAGAGTAGTCTTTTGCCACAAAAGCAGTTTCCACATCGGAAACCCAACGATGGTACTCAAGTCCTTATGAGTCCAAGATGTCAAATTCAGGTCGAGTTGGATCAGCCATCTATATAAACAAGAGGGAAGATATAAATTACGCAGTCATAAAGACATCCACGTGAATTATTTTCCAAAAATATGAATTAGATTTCAAGACCAAGATTCATAATGGTCACTTTTTTTCAATGCTATATGAAAATACTTTATCACGGTAATTATGTGTTTATAATACGCATGAATTTTCATTATCATGGCAAGATGTAATTTATATGTAGCATGCTAAATAAGGAATAACCATAGCACATTTAAACATAGCATATATAAAAATAAATTACATGGCATGCTCAAAACATTTTGAAAAAGTTGTTTTATCTCGAAGTACCGGTTTCTCTCTCTCCAAAACCCTAGGCGGCGAGTGTCTTCCATTTAAGTGTATGGCCGGTCCGACGGCACACCCTCGCGGTTGCGTTGTTGGATGGGCTCGAAGGGTCCTTGTGGCCAGGATTGCATGGTCCAGTTGGGGAGAAGGTTGTAGGGTGGCGACATTGGCGTTTGGAGGATTTAACTGTGAGGGGCAGCGGCGGGTAGATGGATGGGTGTCGGGGCCGATGTCGCCTGACCATAGGAAGAAGTGCGGACTTTTTGCGGAGGTGTGGCGGGATCGGAGACCACCTGAGGGTGGTGAAGGGACAGCGGCGTAGCTGCAATTCTCTGGTGGTGGATCAGATCGATTGGACTAGATCTTATCAGTTCGGATCGATCACTGGGTGGGATGTTCTGGCTCTAATCTCTGGAAAGGTGGGGTGGCTAGCCGGAAGGTGGATGTTGGTGCTGCTACCGGTGGATGGTCTACAGGGAAGGCGCCGGCAGGTGGTTAGCTTTGCTCCTGATCTCGGCTTGGGTCGGTTACATATTAGGTCTGGGCTTTAACCATCTTGTTAGTCTAGGCTTTGACCATTTTGTTGGGTTGGGCTTTGGCCCTTGACCCAACTTAGTTTTCTGTTTTGCTTAATTATTATTTACATTTAGTATGCTAAGGCTCTATGCCGGTAATAATTCCCTACCAATTTTGGTTAGGGCGAAGTGGGCTTTGTCCCGGTATGCGAACTTTGTGTGCCTTGTCTGGCCTAGCGAGGCGGCGAGTTATTTGCTTGATCAAATGAACACAACCTCCTAATGGCATAATGAAATTGAGTGTCGCCGGATTTATTTCTGTGTGGAAACATAGTGGGAAAACTGTACTATTTGTAATGATGCTTCTTCGTGATAGACTTATCTTTCCAGTATGTCACCGCTATGTCAAAGCAAATGGAGTAGCCATTCGTGCACTCTTTGCTAATTGGTGCTTGTTAGAATACATAGGTTTTGTGGAGAATCTTGGTATTATTTCAGGATGTTCTATCTATGCTTATTGTAATTTGGGGTTCAGGCTCTATGTCCCCCCCTTGTATTCTGCAATTTCATTCATCAAGGCTTAAGGGCAGCCGCACCAGCCCCATTTCAAAATATATATATATATATATATATATATATATATATATATATATATATATATAGACACACACACACTACACATAATATATCATGCGTAAAACTATAAACAATAGCATAACATAAAAACATGTTAAGGAATAATTATATAAGCGTAAATAAAATAAAACATACTCAAAATTTCATGATAAAAACATAAACAATAAAATATAAGGCATGCTTAAATTCTCTTCTTTCTTCTTTTTCCTCATATGTTTCTAGTTTGCTGAAGGTGCTATCAATCTGGCCTTCTGGTTTGCAGCAAGTGCTGGGCGGTGGTAGGTGTGGTGATAGAGGCCAGCTGACGGAGGAAGTGCCGACCAAGAGGTCTGATAGGAGCAAAAAATGTGACGATATTATTGAATATTTGCCCCATTTTAGCCTTGTTTCTCCCTTAGTTTAGTGTTTTGAGTTATTAAGTCATTTTGAGAGTCTTGTTGAGTGTTTGGAGTGAAATAGGCGGAAAAAGTAAAATTCATGAAAAATCCTAGCTGGATCAGGATTCCTCACTGTCAACTGTTTTTGCGGTCTTTACATTTTAATTCCTTTTATTTTCTCTAGAAAATTCTGATATTCTCCTACTTGTTGTAGGAAACCTTGCCTAGTGGAACTCTTGGAAACAGCAATGATGGAGTCATAAAATAAAGCATTTAAGAATTTGACCAAGCAATGAAGGAGGAAAATAAAGGAGAAAGACGTTTTCAGTTGGGCAATAAAGGAGAAAGACGTTTTCAGTTGGGGAATAAAGGAGAAAGACATTTTCAGTTGAGGAATAAAAGAGAAAGATGTTTCAACTGGAAAATAAATAAGAGAAAGACGTTTCAGCTTGGAAATTAAAGGAATTGCCCCATTATGAGAGGAGTTAAGGCCATAAAGGAGATGTTTCAGTTGGGAAATTAAAGAAATTATGATGCAATCCCATCCGTCCAATGATGAAGGGTACGATCGACAAAAGCCAACCAATGCTCCCCTATAAATAGGTAACGTCCATAACAGAATTATCATTACTTCCCAGCCAAGATCGCTTTCTGGCCAATCACTTCCTTGCGCATCACTTCCTGGCCAAAAACCATTCCAAGATTGCCCAATTCACTCCTCAAACCTCCATCTCCTACAAGACCGTGACCACCATCCATCCATCAATCTACAAAGGTCTAAGGCGCTGAGTCAAGGACGCTCCACCACCATAGTAGAGACGAGTTCATCACCTTGTTGCCAAGCCGCTGAGGAAAGCTTCAAAGTGTAACTATGACTCTATTTACAATTTTGGTTTCGGTTTTGTGTGTTTGGATTTGCGAGTTGTGTAATTGGAGACACGAAATTTTCAGAATATTTTTATTAATATTTTTGAGATTTTCAATTTATTATTGAGTTAATTTCGAGAATTCTTTTATGATGCATGTTATAATCTTGTACCCTTTTACGTGTTTAGGTAATTTTCAGAGTTAGGTTCATAAGTTTGCATGCTAGAATAACGGTGAGAGTTCTTGTGTGTTTGCTTAATTTGCCAAGAGTAATTGTTATTTGTTAAGACGCTGAGTTAAACAAGTAGTAATTAGTTCTAACGGGTGGTAAAAATCATGCTTTAATGATTAAACGATTCTGGAAATTACGTATTAAATTCTATGTGTAATGGTTAATTTGCACGTGTGAGTTGATTCGAGAGTTAGATAATACTACTAGTTAAGAGAATTACACTGAGTGTTTTCGGAAATTAGTAGTATTAGGCTTGGTAAGGACTTTTCCGATCCAAGCCTACGTTAGAACGAATCAGATAAATGGATTGATCCGCTGAGGCTTTTCATTTGGGCTCTTATCTAGGCGTTCAAGATAGGCACATTTTTGTAGCATGTTGAAATGAATTTTCTGTTTTTACACTTAGTAATTTCCGAGTGGTATTGGTTTAGTTTAGGGAAGTTGATCATTATATATAGGTTTATTTGTTTTGGTTTTATTTTAAGTAGATTAGGAACCAGATTTCAAAACCCCCCATTTTATTCTTTTATTTGTTAATTGACCTTTTTGTGTGGGTGTACCCTACAATCCCCGACTGAACGATCCATGCTTATCCTATACTGACAACTACATTGTGCAGGGTTAAATTGTGAGGCTATTTAAGCCGCATCAAGGTCTGGGGCACCGTGACTTGGCCGGATTTGCTGCGCCGAGGTCGGGTTCGACTAGATGCTTGCTTGCTGGGCCATGCGTAATCCGGCCGTGCAGGGCTGGAGTTGGCTCGGCGGTGCAGAGCTGGAGGCGGCTAGGTAAAGGCGAGCATTTGTGTGGGCGAGAAGGCTAAGGCTGGACGAGGCCGGTCTGTGGGGCTGGATGAGGCCTGTCTGTGCTAGCTGTGTCAATGAGGCCGGTCTGTTGCAAGCGCTGGGCGAGGGTGTGCGCAGGATAGAGGCTGGCCGGGAGGAGGCCCATGTGGATAGGTTGATTGGGATCTGGCCTCAGGTCTAATGCAAACCCGACCTGGAGATCTGTTTTTTTTTTTTTTTTTCCGAAGCTTGGGCATTTTCTTTTGTTTTTCAAAGCTAGAATTTTTTTCTTTTGGCTATTGGCTCTGAGCGTGCTGATAACGTGTAAAAGTAAAATGAGAATTGGAATTGGTCTACTGATGCGGCTAAAATAGCCTCACAATTTAACCCTGCAAAATGTAGTTGCTAGTATAGGATGATAAGCAGGGATTGTAGGGTACACCTACACAAAAAGGTCAATTAACAAATAAAAGAATAAAATGGGGGTTTTGAAATCTGGTTCCTAATCTACTTAAAATAAAACCAAAACAAATAAACCTATATATAATGATCAACTTCCCTAAACTAAACCAATACCACTCGGAAATTACTAAGTGTAAAAACAGAAAATCCATTTCAACATGCTACAAAAATGTGCCCATCTTATATGCCTAGATAAGAGCCCAAATGAAAAGCCTTAGCGGATCAATCCATTTATCTAATTCATTCTAATGTGGTCTTGGATGAGAAAAGTCCTTACCAAGCCTAATACTACTAATTTCCGAAAACACTCAGCGTAATTCTCTTAACTAGTAGTATTATCTAACCCTCAAATCAACTCACACGTGCAAATTAACCATTACACATAGAATTTAATACGTAATTTCCAGAATCGTTTAGCCATTGAACATGATTTTTACCACTTTTTAGAACTAATTGCTACTTGTTTAACTTAGCGCCTTAACAAATAACAATCACTCTTGGCAAATTAAGCAAACACACAAGAACTCTCACCTTTATTCTAGCATGCAAACTTATTAACCTAACTCTAAAAATTACCTAAACACGTAAAAGGGCACAAGATTGTAACATGCATCATAAAAGAATTCTCAAAATTAACTCAATAATAAACTAAAAACCTCGAAAATATTAATAAAAATATTCTGAAAATTTCAAGTCTCCAATTACACAACTCGCAAATCCAAACACACAAAACCGAAACAAAAATAGTAAGTAGAGTCATAGTTACACTTTGAAGCTTTCCTCAACGACGTGGCAACAAGGTGATGAACTCGTCTCTGCTGTGGTGGTAGAGTGTCCTTGACTTAGCGCCTAAGAGCTTCGTAGATTGATGGAAGGATGGTGGTCATGGTCTTGTAGGTGATGGAGGTTTGAGGAGTGAATTGGGCAGAGTCTCGGAAAAGTTTTTGGCCAGGAATTGATAATAATTCTGGTCTGGACGTTGCCTATTTATAAGGAAGCATTGGTTGGCTTTTGTCGATCATACCCTTCATCATTTGTACAGATGGGATTGCATCATAATTCCTTTAATTTTCCAACTGAAACGTCTCCTTTATGGCCTTAATTCCTCCCATAATGAGGTCTTTTAACAAGCTGAAACGTCTTTCTCTTATTTATTTTCCAGTTGAAACGTCTTTCTCCTTTATTCCTCAACTGAAAAACGTCTTTCTCCTTTATTCCCCAACTGAAAACGTCTTTCTCCTTTATTTCCCTTCTTCATTGCTTGGTCAAACGTCTTAAATGCTTTATTTTCTGATTCCATCATTGTTGTTTCCAAGAGTTCCATCAGGCAAGGTTTCCTACAACAAGGAGGATAATATCAGAATATTTTAGAGAAAATAAAGGGAATTAAAATGTAACAACCGCAAAAAGTCGATGGTGAGAAATCCTGATCCAGTTAGGATTTTTCATGAATTTTTTTTGTTTTTCACCTATTTCACCCCAAACACTCTACAAGACTCTGAAAACGACTTAATGACTCAAAACACGAAACTAAGGGAGAAATAAGGCTAAAATAGGGCACATACTCAATAATATCGTCGTTCTTTGTGCTCCTATCGTCTACTCATTTCATTTCATAATCCCTTTATATATGGACGGAATTACAGCGGAAATATCAATTATAATGATGACATTAAATGTTGATTGATATGTAATCGATGTTGATTGATCGGTAATCGTTAATTCCTTGATTCCCTCTTCGTCATTCAATTTGACGAAGACACTTAATGTGTTTTTCCTTTAACATAATGAGGATTTTTTTTAATTACCACATGTGTCCTCAAAGTAGTTACATGAGTCCTAAGAATGGTAAATATTATATAAAATAGAACATGTATGAGAAATGTTAATGCCCATGCCATAGCTTTACATGTCCTCATTTGTGTAATAAAGTTCTCTCTTGCATAATTAAATTAAGTAGTATATTGTGTAACGTCCATCTTTGAATTAGTAATTACTTTTAATCAACTTAAATTACCACAAACTCCAACAATTGATGAAAAAAAGATTAAGTTTTGTTCTAATTATAGTAATTACTCCACCTACAACATATATACTAGTTTATGGATAATTTCACAAGTGTGACAATAAATTTGTTATCAAAGTAGTAAATCTTTATGTTTTTACCATTAGTGAAATTATTACCAAAATGACTACACATTTTATCATAAACCATAACACTTGATGTAAAAGCGGTAACTTTTGTTCTATTTGTAGTAATTACTCCACCTAAACTAATGTACTAATTTATAGACAATTTAACAAGAATGACAAAAAATTTGTTGTCAGAATGGTAAATCTTTATGTTTTTATCATTAATGAAATGATTACTACAATGACTACACATTTTACCATAACCACAACAATTATATCAAAAGCGGTAACTTTTGTCTTATATATAGTAATTACTCAACCTAAACTAATGTACTAATTTATGGACAATTTAACAAGTGCAACAACAAATTTGTTGTCAAAGTGGTAAATCTTTATATTTTTATCATTAATGGAATAATTACTCAATGACCACATATTTTACCATAACTCACAACTATCGGTGTAAAAGTGGTAACTTTTGTTCTGATATTGTAGTAATTACTTCAAAAACTATACCATTTACAAGATTACCAACCATTTTACAATTCCGACAACATTTGTGTTGTGAACATGGTAAAATTAAAATTAGACAAAAAGATATGTAACAACTCAGTATTGTAAGGAGCTTCTCCACTTGATAATCAAGGTTCTCCATTTGATAAAAGTTGTCCAAATACGATATTTACATTTTTGACCACTCAGTTACAATAACCACAACAACTGTTGACATAAGTCATAATTGTAGTTCAACTATGTATAATTTATTATTTTGACAATACTTGTTACATGATTTTTAATAATGTTGCATATCAAGAAAGAGTGTGTTGTTAATATGGTAAATTTTATTTTTAAAAATGACACATGTTGATATTTAATTTGGTAACCTGTTGACTAGTTCAGTAGGTTTCCACTATATTAATTTACTAAAAGTAAAAAAATAAGGGTATGACATACATCAAAGTACTCTAGACGACCATAATATTTTTAAGCCAAAAAAATAAAAACTAGTGTGAGTCTCTACACCGATTTCGATATTTTAACGATATGTGCACTTGCGTATGTGTATAGATATTATCAAATCAATACACCAACGTATACTAAGAGCAAGTTCACTGTTGAGAGAAAATAAGCACACTGTGAGCGTAAATGTCACCCAAGATAATTTCACTCGTATTCATTTAGTTAATAGAGTTTTAATTATTTCGGGTTCGAGCCATTCAAGACAGAATGTGTCCCTTAATTATATTCCCTTGTTACAGGGAAACACCCTTTGATTCCATTTATGAAGAAACCAATTGTGGATGTGTGTTTGTTTATTTGTTTTTGCAGCTGCACCCGGATATTTGAATGGGTTGCCTACGTACCCTTGGAGAGGGATCAAGCCACTCGTAGTTCAAGAATTCCATTGGGTGAATGACCCATTGGAGGGTATTGCTTTTGGAATGTGAATAGAGTTTGGACGAATTTGGTGTAAGTGAACCAGGGATTCGATTTGTTTTGGATTTGTTTGGAAAGGCTGTGACGTTTCCTGGTGTTTGGCGGAATTTGACTGATGAGGTCAGGGATTCGGATTGGATGAACCAGGGAGTCGGAGATTTTGTTTGGACTTGTGGTTGCATCTAGTGGGCCGCTAGATTGCCTACATACCCTCGAGGAGGGATCAAACCGTTGTAGTTCTTGGGATTTATATTTCTAGTGTTGGGAGAATTTGATTGGAGTCAGTGATTCAATTTAGGACTGGTTGAATTTGACTGGTGGAGTCAGGGATTCTGTTTGGATTTGTGGTTGCATCTAGTGGGTTGCTAGATTGCCTACGTACCCATTGTGGGATCAAACATACCGTAGTTCACAGGAATTTGTATTTCTAGTTTTGTACCAACTTTTGTGTTCGACGGATGTATGTATTTTTTTGAATCCGTCAAATGTATTTCTTTTGCAGACATTTAGATTGAGGAGTGTCTGTTGATTTGATCCGGACCCAATGTACTGAGATTTGCAATGGGCCTTGTGATTTGGAATGGGCTTTCGGCTACAAATTAATCGGGCTTGAGCTTTCGAAGTAGACGGGCTCAAGTTAACAAAGTGACTTGGGACACCCACTACGAAGAGTTAAGCTTTACACGGAGTCATCGTTGTCATTTTGAAGAGTCGGGTTTTCAATTCAGAACTCAAGATTTGAAGTGAACCTTTGTAGACTGGGCTTGCTTCCATTTCTTTTGTAGGAGGCCCAACGGATTGGGGTTCAGAGAATTTCATTTCTTTTTTCCTTCACCGGGAACTCTTCACTTTCTTAAAATTCTAAAATTAATGATTGTATCAAACCATTGATTTATGTTGGTGTCCACTTTGCCATTGGTCTGCTTCTTTTCAATTTATGAGAAGCCTTGAATCCTAGCTAGTCCCTGTAGCCTCCTCACATTCTTGCCTTTTGTTTGATGAGATTAATAATTGCTGCCACTTAACCTGTGAGTTTGATCTCATTTGTCATGGAAGACGCAATGTTGTGTGGTGTATATGGCCAGCAACGTCAATTATTAACGTTTATATGATCATCATTTGGCTTAGAAGTTCTCATTTTTTGTGAAGGCTGTGAGTGAGTGATTTTGGAGTGGTGGCTTCTCAAGGGCATAATTATGCTTCAGGCTCGTTTAGGACAAAACTCATCATCTCCAGCTTGTCATCTTCCACATGCTTGCTGCATCCACATCTCGGCTTAATTGAAGCATGTTTCGCTCTTAGCCAACAGCTGCTTGCACATGAATTTGGTGGGAGACCATAATATTGTTTGAGCAAAACTGAGGTCGTGTCATTGGGAATATCAAATGGCAAAACCAACCACCATGTCAACGGACTTTCTAGCATTAAATGTAGCTGTTCGTGAACAACCATTGTTCAATGCAATGAGTTTTGGATCATTGAGGATGTTGGCTGTTCATGAACAACCTCCACTCTATTAATTTTGTTTTCTTGTTTGGAAAACGACCACATCAGCACCATTGTCAAGGTAATTTTAGCATTTAAACGAGGCTGTTCATGAACAACCGTTTTGTTTCGATGCGTCAAGCATTGGAGCAGTTGAGAGCAGCAGCGTCATTTTGACAGGTTTAGGAGGGGACTCTAATAATTGTGGTCGTTCATGAACGGCTATTAAAGTCTTGGAGAAGGCCACTACAAGACATGAGAATTAATTGGAGAGGCTCATATCATGGGGAAGGCAAACATATACCTGTAGCTTTCTGGTAGTGAAGCTTGGACCTTCCTTCTCTGTTTTTTTTTTCTCCCCTCTGTAGTCTTTTTTGCTCGGTGTTTTCTGCCCTCCTCTGCTTCGCTGCTATAGGGAGCCTTTTTATAGGCTTTGAGAGGCTAACGATCATATCATATCCTTTAGTTCAAATTTCAAAAGCTTTCTACCACCTCATTCAACATATAAAGGTTTACTTCAACGGCTGCAAATCCCAATTTTTACGTAGGATTGAAAACCGTTTATGACTTTTTCTCCTCCCCTCTTTTTGTTTTGAGCTTGGACGCTCGTCCCATGTTCTTTGCTGCATTTTGCAGTGTTTGAACACAGCTAGGACTTTATCCTCTATAACAAACCTGTATTTAAGGGTTTATGTTACAAAAGAATTTTTATTATTTTTTTGGAGATAATTAAGCAAACCCAATATTTTGAAGAGAAAAATTCATGAATAGTACCCGAAATAAGGCCCACTACGAATTTCAGTACAGCAAATTCCAAAACATAAACTTTGGTACATCAAATATAAAAACTGACCAATATATGTACATGACGTCAATGGCTCCATCAATCCGCATGCCATTATGCACCTAATGAAGGGCAAAATTGGTTTTTCATTGGTCAACAGCTTTCCTCTCTCTCACACTCTCTGACTCCTTCTCTCTCTCTCTCTCTCTCTCTCTCTCTCTCTCTCTCTCTCTCTCTCTCTCTCTCTCTAGAAATGGCTCTGCAACTCTGGAAACACAACTGAAGGAGGCGATCGTGGTCTACACGGGCCTATCTCCGACAACCTTCTTCACACTCCTGGCTCTGATCTTTGCCTCTTATCATGTCTTTTCTGGGATTTTTAGGCAGTCCGAGACCCACCATCGCCCCAAGAACTTGGAGGAGATGCAGCCTCTGCTGCCGCTGGTCTAGCTAGGCGAGATCTCCACTAAGGAGCTGAAGCAGTACGACGGCTCTGATCCCAACAAGCCTCTGCTCATGGCCATCAAGTCTCAGATCTATTGTTGAATTTGCAATTTTCGATTTGGGATAGTGATTACTATTTCTCTCTCTCTAAACCTCGCTTACCTAATCTGCTACCCCCAAGCCAAGCAATGGCCTCTGACGACCTCTCCACCGTGTCTGCCGCCTCTGACGATGGGAAGTACAGGTTCAAGAGGCCGGAGATACCCAATTTGGCTCTTCTCCCACTCCCTCCTTCAAAACCCCTTTCCAAAACCCAATTCTTCAACCCGAACCCACTTCACACCTCCAAGATGCTCGCTTTTCGAAGATGACCCAGTTGCAAAAACTGAGCACCAATCCGTTTCCGGCCGAGGTACTCTCATCCAACTCTTGTTGTAGTTAATTTGGGGTTTCAATACAATTAGGAATTAGGAATGGATTGTAACTATAAAATAGAAATGGAATGCATCTTTATTAGATGATGGCGGTGGTGATGTTCATGTAATTTTGTAGATACAATTAGGAAATAGGGATTGAATAAAAATGTGTTAGACGATGGTGGTGGTGATGAGGTTGATGTTCTATTGCAGATACTGATGAGGACAACTACAGGCCTTCAAAGAGGGGGCGAGAGCTGATTTCAAGCCGGAGATGTTCGAGAGCACACTCGCCGGCACTATCACGATGTGTAAAGAGAAGAGAGAGGGTTGGGTGCCAGAGTAAAAAAGAGAGAGGGTTGGGTGCTCAGAGTAAAAAAAGAGAGAAGGCTGAGTGATCAGAGTAAAAAACTTGAAGAGACCAAATTACCCTTTAAATTATGACACCTGTCACTAAACTAACGGCGTCATTGACGTCGTGTATGTTTACTGGGTCAGACTTGGAATCTAATGTACCAAAGTTTATGTTTTGAAACTTGTTGTACTGAAATTCGTAGTGGTCCATAGTTCAGGTCCACTTACCAAATTTTTCCCATATTTTGAAAGCTGCTGGACTCTCTCAATGTTGCATTTTGATCTCAACATTCACCCGTTGGGTCACCGGGTCACCTACTATTCACTGCTTTTTAGTGTATATTTTCATTCTCTGGGTCACGAAATACACTGTGCCTATGACCCAGGGCACGAAATACACTGTGCAGGTCACCATGGTGACCCAGGACACAAAATATACTGTGCTCGTGACCCAGAGGGTGAAATTAACACTAAAAAGCAGTGAATAGTGGGCGACCTGGTGACCCAACGGGTGAACTTGCTCTAACAATTCCCCGCTAGTGAGAGCTGATATCCTCATTGAATTTTATTTTAGTTTTGTTTCATTTCGGTAGTGATGCGTACAAGATAGTAAGTTATTTTTCGCCTCAGATTTCATGTAAGCATTGCAGCCTCATAAGAATGGTCCTCCATTAACCCTCACCATTGTGTAATCCTTACATGCATATAGTGTGATTCTGACATGCATATCATGCCCGCGTACGGTGTGATTCTGACAGATCATGCCCATAAGAATGGTTCTGACATATCATGCCCGCGTACAGTGTGATTCTGACATATCATGCCCATAAGAATGGATCTTACATATCATGCCCTAAGAATGGTCGTTCTCCAGTAACCTTCACCATTATGCATCAACTTTTAATCTTTTACAGTATCACAGAGTGGGTCTCTCACGTATCATGTGTCGACTTTTATACTATCACAGAGTATCAAGTTGATATAGTCATATTTGATTGTATATATTATTAAAGCAATAATTTACAGTAACGTGCCCGAGAATAAAAACCCATATTTAATCAAAAACAAAGGCTATCAAGCTGGCGAGCTAGCTAAATGAATCATTATAGCTTGCGCTGAATTTTTCTGAGATTTATCCAAAATTCTCTACTGTACAAGCGGATCCCTAGCTTAAGTACTTCTTCCATCTCCATTTATAAATTCTGAGTACTACCTACCGATGCTTTAGACCCTTAGTCACTGTCCGATCGAATAGCAATCCAGTTAATTAGTACGTACTCGATCAATAATGGCAGAGATGGATCTAACACCAAAGTCAGCGGTAGCGGCGTTCGAGGGAGATGGTGGAGGATATTACATATGGTCATTTCCGGCGCTTGGGGAGGCCAACGTTGGCGCCGGCAAGCTTGTATTGAAGCCTAGTGGTTTTGCTCTTCCTCACTATGCAGATTCTGCCAAACTGGGATATGTTCTTCAAGGTATTTCCATATATATATCATTTTGCTTCTGCCCGCAAATAAGCTGTTTTCCGTAAACCCGTATGCATATATACTAAATTAGAAAAAACAAATGAGAATGAGAGTAATGATTAGATGATCAAGTGGTTGTTGATTTTGCAGATAACACACATACATATATATATATATATATATATATATATATATATATATATATAGAGGGCTTCCACTAAGGGATCCCTTTTTTGCTATATATAGATATATATATATATCGTTGGCGCCGGCAAGCTTGTATTGAAGCCTAGTGGTTTTGATATAGATATATATATCATTTTGCTTCTGCCCGCAATTTAGTTGTTTTTAAATCAACACCAACGTATGTACTACGGCCACTCTGATACACACACACACACTCGTGTCTGGCCTTTTTTTTTTTGTCAAAAACCATTTGGGAATCCAAATTATGCATATATACTAAATTAGAAAAAAACAAATGAGAATGAGAGTAATAATTAGTTGATCAAGTGGTTGCTGATTTGCAGATATATATATATATATATATATATATATATATATATCTATACTATTATTAAGAGAAGAGATTTTGTTAGCCAAAACTGAAAATTTTAACAGATTTAACCCTGAAAAATTAAAAAACTTTAAGAATATATTAAATCACAAGAATAAATATGACAATTATAAAATAATTTTTTATTAAGAAAATTAAAAAGAAATAATTCCACAACCCCCACTTTTCTCTCTGCAATAACTACCAGTGAATCTATTTCTTCTGCAATAACTACCCACCTTTTTTTTTAAATGAAATTTTTTCGTATACATGCAGAGCATGTGATTGCAAACTAGTATATATATATTTCAAGTATGCCAGAAAATAGAAGTCGATAAAAAATCTCTTGTATAGAACTTCTCTTAAATTACGGCCGATAGAGAGAATAAAGAAAATATAAAGACATATAAATTGGCTACTCAATAGATGTTATACACAATGATCTTTGAGTAGGAGACTCGTTTTTATGTATAATGTGATGGAAATCATGGCAGTCCCAAAAATTGTTTTCTTGATCCAAACGGTTCAATTATCAGACGATTACTCAAAGTTATGTTATGTGTGATCAGACAAATTTTACAATCCGTTTAGATCATTACTTAAAACTATTATGTTTTTATTGCAACCTGTCAGTTACCATTATGATCAATATGAATTATGGTGCAGCTAGTTATTTATGTAGTCAAATTTGTATGCAATTGTAGGGGTAAATCGCTACACTAGCTATTTATCATTGATGAAAGGAGCTAGCTAGAGAAAAGAGACAATATACATGATCATAAAACACCCTTAGAACTATCAGATCAAGGATTACCATTATGATTATCAATAATATGAATTATATATGGTTCAGCAAGTTGTATGTAGTCAAATTTTATGCAATGTGCCAATGTCGGAGACTCGGAGGTAAATCACTAGACTATCTATCATTGACCAACCGACCTAGCTAGTTGGAAAACAGAAAAAGTAATATCTAAACACACTTGCATATTTTCGATCTTAGTTGTAACATGAATTAAGTGATTTAATGTTCCCCAGGTGAGGATGGACTAGTTGGAATGGTATTCCCCAACACATCAGAGGAGGTTGTATTGAAGCTCAAAAAAGGAGACGTGATTCCGGTACCACTCGGAGCAGTCTCATGGTGGTTCAACAATGGCGGCTCATCCAACGACCTTGTTATCGTTTTCTTGGGAGAAACTACAAAGGCTTACACTCCTGGTCTGTTTACTTACTTCTTCATAGCAGGAACTCAAAGTCTTCTCGGAGGTTTCTCAACTGACTTCATTAGCAAGTCATTCAATATTACCAAAGATGAAGCAGATGAGGTCACCAAAAACCAGACAGGGGTTTTGCTAGTTAAGCTAGAACAGGGAAAGACCATGCCTAAGCCCAACGCACTCATCACCCACAAACTTGTTCATCAACTCACAGTTAGTGCCACTTTGACTGAGAAGGAGTTTCCTTTTCTTAACCAGGCTGGGTTAAGTGCCAACCTCATAAAACTAGAAGCCTATGCAATTTCCTCTCCCATTTACACTACTGATTCTTCGGTTCAAGTGATCTATGTCGTTGGAGGAGGTGGTCGGGTCCAAATTGCGGGTCTTAATGGTCAGAGTGCGTTGGATGCGGAAGTAACTGCGGGTCACTTGATCGTTGTGCCTAGGTTTTTCATGGTAGCGAAACTTGCCGGGGAAAAAGGAATGGAGTGTTTCTCTGTCATAACAAGTTCCCGGTAAGCATCTAATCATATCTTGCATGATGCATTTGTACACTGAGCCCCTTCACTTGGTTTTTAGCCTATAATACCCTAAAAATAAAACTACAATAGTATAAATAAGCACGAAATTTATTTAGTTTTTTGTCAATATATAAGGACAACAATTAATCAGCTATTGTTATAATTAATTTTGTAGGGCTGTCCTGGAAGACTTAACTGGCAAGACATCAGTATTGAGGGCATTATCACCTGAGGTGCTACAAATATCCCTAAATATAAATCCAGAGTTGCAGACAATTCTCCAATCAAAGATTAACTAGAGCAATAGTAGTGGATCCTGCACTATCGAAGTCTTATTAATCGCATACCTACTTCCATATATAGTCTCCATTGCAAGACATGTAATAAAGTGGATGAATTAGAATAAAACTCCTGTCTGCAAAGGATTGGAGATTATTGTTTTCTTTACCTTTGTGTGATTTTCTAAAGAGACCCATTATGGATCATATCTTTTTTGAAATGCATCGACATGATTAATGAAAGCATCAAACTGGGAAGAATATGAACCATGAAGCCAGATGAGGCCATTAGGTACGCAGTAACGCAGCGTAATGAAAGATGCTGATTTCATAGCTTGTAGCCTTGTACAGGTATGGGGGATGGACTCCCTTTTCCTTCATGGTTCTGTTGCCCAACAAGTGTGACTACTGTTAACTGGATTTTGGCACCAGCATTTAGTTTAGTCCCTGTTTCGGTGGCCCTTGTGTGGAGTGTTGGCAAGTCTCGAACAAAATGACAAAATTGATCGGAAATCTACCTCATGCAGTATCTAAATTTGAAAATTTTGTTGCTCTGCTTCAGAAATCTGTTTATAGTGTTCTCTGATTGGTTCAAAATGCTTGAAATGTTGGTAGTAGAGGTAGCTAATTAGAGTACTGTATATATATATATATATATATATATATATAGATTATCTATAGTTGTAAATCTACACCGTGTGTACATTATTAGAGCCTTTTGTTGCCCCATTTTTGTTTTCGTAAGTAAACATTTGGTGGCAAAGGTAACAGACATTCTTGATAAGAACATGAACACCTGCAATAAGAATGAAGAATAGCACCTGGAATTTCAATTTGACTTGCTGATATAAGGGGAGCACTTTAGGGATGTCATTTGCTCCCGGAGAGGACTACATTTTGTTGAACTTTTACCGAAATACAAATACAACGACCCACATCACTGTGGACAACATTCAAGAGTACCGCAAGGCTGCATGGCCACAATCTAGGTGATACAAATTAGAATTCTAAATTTATATAAAACTTAAATGAACATAAGTTCAGGAGTTATTGATTTATAAAAACCCATTGGCAAGTGGCACGCCGGTAATTTTTGAATGGTGACTAATCTGGAAATAAGTTTGAGGCTAAAAAGATCTAAACAAAACAAGGACTCAGACTGTCTCCACCGTCGCAGCTGCTGCAACATTCGCATATATAGGGTGAAGCACATGGCCCTCTTTGGGCTCTACATGCACCCACTTACGTCCACTGAGCTTGTGCTTTTCAAACTTTACGGTGCCTTCTTTCAGAGCAAAAAGAGTGTGATCCTTCCCTAACCCAACATAATTTCCAGGATGGAATCGGGTTCCCCTCTGGCGAACAATGATGTTTCCAGGTATCACTCTCTGCAGCATAAACAGAAAAACCTCAAACTGACTGTAAATATCCACTTTCCTTTCGTACTAGTCCCCATACAAAACATCAGCCTCTTACCTCTCCACCAAATTTCTTCACTCCAAGATTCTTAGGTAAAGAGTCTCGCCCATTCTTTGAGGATCCAGCTTGTTTTTTAGTAGCCCAGCGCCTGAACATCAAACTCAATCCTTCCCCTGTGACATCTGCAATTAGTGCACCAAGTAAAACAGTAGAGGTTAGATGCAGCAATATTACGAGTTCACAAAACATTTAAAATAGTCAACTCATCTAGTTATATAAAATCTGTACCAGACGCACTGCTGTAAACAGAAGTACTGGTAACGAGATGCTTTATATTCAATCTTTGGCATAGTGATGTTCCGAAATTCATTATGCTGTTTTCTGGAAGATGGAGTTATCCTGAAAGAAAATCACCACATTAAGTGGTCAAAATGTCAGAGTTAAGTACTCCTGAGCACTAGAGTAAGAAAAGCAGTGTTGCGGGAATCAAACATATGAACATGAACCAGTTACCATTATGTGAGTTGTCAACTAAATTGGCAACTAATACGTAAATTTTATTCTTTTCCTGAATATACTCCTCCCTCGCTACCTTTGAACTAGCAGCCTACCCACTCAATTGGGATAAACCCCTTGATTCATTTCGCAGTCACAAAAAACTCAGGCGCTGGCTTTTCCTAGTGGAAACCCTACGTGCACTTGCTCAAAGTAAAAAGCAATTAAAAGAAAATGAAGACTCTCTAAAGATTTCAACACCTTACATCTTTGCTTTTGCTTCTTTTTTTTTTTTCTTCAAGAAAAAGGGAAAATAGCAGAGGCCCCCCAACATGGAGCATTTGGGATTGCAAAATAGATCAACCAGTTAAGATCTTTGGGACTGAAGCTTGTTTTTGTTTGATCAATTCAAGCTGTGACATATACAAACTCAGAAAACACAGGACATAAACGAATTCAACAACCTACAACAAACCAAGCACTACAAAAGAAAGGCCCACCCTTTTTCTAATTAGGCATTATAAGCTGTAACGACCTTACAGTTCAGCTCTATCACAGTTGGATTTCGATTATATTGAAAATTGAATGAGAAAACTATCATACCCAACCCAGAAATCACATGCCCAATCATAATTACCTACGAAATTTGAATTAAGAAACTAAGAAGTAAGTCAGAGATGGCAGATGAAACGTACCCGAAGCAAAGAGGAAAAGAAGAGGAGATAAGCTTCCTGTCAATAGTCCTTTTCCTTGCGCGAGAACCTCCAGTGATAAGCTTCAGTGTTTGCACTACTTCCTCAAACTTGAACAAACAAGAGCAGAACGCGAGGATACGAACGCAGAACGCCTCTGATCTAGTTAGGTCTTTCTTTCTCTTTTTTTCTTTTTCTTTTCGTGTTTTAAGGGTAAAAAGTCTCATTTACCCCGCCCGAGTATCCGATTTCATTACAAAATAGGGGTTGTGCCCGTCTGCCCAAAATTTCATGGTATTTTGCCCAATCAATCCATCATCCTTGTTTTTTTTTTTTTTTTTTAGAGGAAGACGACAAACTTTATTAAGTGAAACTAAAAGCACATGGAGCGATGCAAAAGTATCGAAAATAAAGCAATGAACCAAAACATGATGCACAAGCGCATCTAATGTTGAAAAGTAACCAGAGTATGACTAAATGCGTTTCGAACATGACTAGAAGCTGAAAAGCCAAGAACTGCACTGCATATATCAATTCAGCAGCGAAACTGTAGTAGTAACCGTAACCAGGATCGTAACCATAGCTTGGGAGATACACCTCAAGAGAGCAAGGTGAGGCTCCCGAGAGGACGAAGGCGACCAAGGATGTCAAAAACTCGGACGTTAGCAATCGAACTCTCAAGAACAAGAACCATGAAACCGAGGCTCCAATCCAAAATTGAACTAGAGCCCAGATTAAGCAGCACCAACCCCCTGGGTCCCAAACACGAGCCCACAAGTGCATAGGCCTAGAGAAAGCCCACTCACTTGTAGAGCCCCACCAACAAGCCCAAACCCATGCCCAATTGAACTTACTTTGGGCACCCAAGCCTCCCAAGCCCATGATCCCATTCTTTCGCCGGCTCCACCCAACCCGCGCTGCTGAATCTCCGGAGGAAGAGAGACGTCCACTACCAGAAGAACGAGCGACCCGCCGGAATGACACAGCACTTCATTCCGAGGCCATGCCCGAAAGTCCACAAGCCCAGACAAACCTAGCAAGCCGGATCAGATCCAACCTCCCGCCAACGACGAAAGCCTTCAGTCGCCGACCTCCTCCATCTCTGGAACCGTCAGGGCAACCCTTTCTGCCCCGAAAAAGAGAAGAGACAGGTCCAGGGTCCCAAATGCAAATCGCCTCACTCAAACCCAGATCTGAGAAAAGCCTCCTTCGACAAGAGATTTTCAAGCCCATACCAGACTCCCCTCGAACACCACCGCAATTCAAAAGGCAATTCAACATGGAACGAATGCCACTACCCATAGGTTGAACAGAAAGGAAGAACGGCCTTGAGGAGGACGACAGACATGCTTCACGAGGAGTAGGAAACTCATCGGAGGCATGAAAATTCAACGAGCAAAACCCTAGAACTAGGGTCTGCCGCCGCCAGGCGAGAGAGAGGAGAGCTCTCGTCATTTAGAGGAGACTTGAAAACTCCATCATCCTTGTATTTTGCCCATTTACACAACTCTTAGGGGAAAAGACTCATAAGGGTAGTCATTTCTAAAGTAGTGCCTAGTGTATCCTATGCTGACTTTTGGGTCCAAAATTCACTTTTTCTTAGAAAAACTCTATTCCAACTTCTGAGAAAAACAAAACTAGTCTTCAACATACCCAAGTTTTTCACCTAACGGTTACTTTAACAGGCAGAATCACTGCTGCTTGTTTCTATCATAAGCTGAGGCAAATTTTCCTAACAACCAGGAAATCTGAACTTAAAGATAGTATAGGGTACTGGCCGAATATGATTATGATAACAGAAACTAACTTGCGAATTTAAAACTTGATGAAGTGGGTGAACACACTGAAATTATTCATATAAACATAATTACAAGCTAAGAAGTCAGAGCCTCATTCTCAGGTAAACAGCTAAGAAACTGTTTAGCTATCCATAAGAATGATTACAGTACTTACTTGAAATGAAAGCACACTTCTTCACACTAGACAGGAAGGAAGAGCACACTGCTACTATGGCTTTCTTGTTTTGAGAGAATATGATTATGTCTCAATTTTCGAATGCCTTACAAATGAAACTAAAGCTCCTTATATAGGGAGCAGAACTCAAACTAGAATTCAAAAAATAAAAATGTACAGGACGGCTCCGTGATTTCCTACTTTTCTGAGTGCTCCTGCTGGTGGAGGTTGATCAGGGAAAAACGGATTCCTTTAGGTGAAGTGTTTTTCACCTATCTTTTTGAAAAGCAAAAGCAACTTTTGGGAAAAGTCCAAAAGTACTTTCGGTGCTTTCAACACCTGCTGCTTCACATGTTCTCGTCTGTTTCTGAATTGTGGCCAAGGACAAAGGAGTCGTTGTATGCCTGGGCCATTCTAGTAGTTGTGGCATTGTCTTCGACATCTATATCAACATACATCTTGTAATGGTTGTCTGTTTCCAGCCTTTCAACCCATTGTAAGCATGCTAATGTCGAGTCTATCTCCTTTCTTGTGAGAGATAGGAAAATGTCACTGCTAACTACGTCAGGATGATCGTAAGCAGTGATTATTGTCTTTTCTCCTGCTGCCAGGAAGGTATTGTTTGTGTCTTTTTAAGAGATGATCTTCTTGAGATATTCAAGGGACATGGCCTTCATCCATGGAATGCTTGAATTTGGCTCGCCATTGTATCCCACATAGGCAGGCTGCAGATATCTTCGTTGAATAATTCTTATATAGTGATAAGGAGAAATGTATTCAACTTCGCCGTTTGACCTCTGAATCCATTCTGGTGGAGTGGATCTGAATTTTAATCTCAGACTACAGTCATTTTTTCTAATATTTTTGACTGTGTTGACGATGATGGGGGGCAGGCCTTTGAGATCATCATTCGTTTTGCTCCAAAGATTATGAACAAAACCATTTTCAACAAGCCAAAGCTTGTGTTCTTGAGGATGTTCACTCTGAACATTGATCAAGTATCGCCCAACATAAGGTCCAGAAATAATGAAGAGAGTTGGAGGAATACGGTCCTCAGAATTATGACTTCCTATCAGCTATGAAATTCATGTCAGTCTGATTCTTTTAGTGCTATGATAGGGATCCTAGCACTTTCTGGATCTTCAAGGAAGTGGATTTTTTGTTTTCTGACAACACTCTGCTATGTGTGAATTTCTTCAAACTGTGGTCTAGCATTTTCAAAAAGTTCTTCAGCTAATGCAAAGAGCGCTGGGAACATCAGACCACTGCTTCTTTCCTGAAAAGCAAATAGGAGATTATCCAGAATTGCTTTCTGGTGGTAAGCTAGTCTCCTGCCAGTTCTGAACACAGGAGCATCAAATGTTTGAAGTTCATAGTTAAAAACATTTATTACTCCAGTTCGAGTAGGTTTGCTTTTTGGCAAAGCAATAGCCGTCAACAATCTTGATGAGCCTTTACCGTCTGCCGTTTGAGACGGGCTAGCCAATCCTTTACCCTGGGATTGATCAGTTGGGGCTAGTCCTTTTGGACCTAGCAAGAATCTCTTGAGGATTTTTTCTTTGGGATCCTCAGCTTCATGTTCTTTTCCAGTTGCTTTTCTGCTTTTAGGATTGCGACCTTCGTCGTCATCTTTCCGGCTGAACATTGCTAGTTCTCTGGTTAAGGCGTCTGGAAGATAATTCTTGTTTCCTGCAATTAATTTCACAATATAATCATATTGGTTAAGAAACAATTTCCAGTTGGCTAATCTTCCTCTATTAGCAGCTTTATCTAGTTTAAAATTTTTGAAATTCTTTACTCTAGCACAATCAGTGCGGACAGTAAAGGGTTTTCCAAGAAAAGCTGGAGAGTTTAAAATAGTTTTCTTGACAGCCAAAATTTCCTTTTACCCTGTGGGATAATTTAGTTCTGTAGGGCTGAACTTGCCACTACAAAATTTACAGATCTTTTTAATGTTTGTTCCAGGCGCTTTCGCCAGAACTACACTGGACCAATAATTATCACTCGCATCTGTTTGGAGGATAATTTCATCATTTTCCTCTGGTTGTTGTAGAGGAGGGAGGTTTTTGCAGAGAGTTTTTATCTGCTTTACAGTCTTTTCATCATCTGTTGTGAAGTTCCATTTTCTTTTGGAACTTGTTTTAGGAGATAACATTGCTGTTAGTCCTGAGATTTTGGGAATGAAATCTCTCCCATAATTTATGACACCAAGGAATCTCTCTAGACTCTTAGCATCAGGAATTCTATCTGGGAATTTCCAGATCTTCTCGAGGATATGAGGTTGAAGTTTTATCACTCCATTTTTGATATTTATTCCTAGGAAATCAACTTCATCAAGGATAAAGAAGATTTTCTTCTCTCCTAGGATAATTCCATGCTGAACTATCAGCTTGACAACCTCGTGGAGGTGTTTCATGTGTTCTTCTCTGTTTTTGGAGAAGACAAGGATGTCATCTATGTAGACGACGTAGAACTCCTAACATATTTGAAGATGTTGTCCATCTTTCTCTGGAAGATTGAGGGAGCTTGCTTTAGGCCAAAAGCATTACTAACCATTCGTAATGTCCTTGTGATGTTCCAAATGCAGTGAGAGGAACACTCTCAGGATGCATCTTGACCTGCCAAAAACTCGACTTTGCTTCGAATTTTGAAAAGACTTTAGCTCCTCTAAGCTGGTTGATCAATACTCTTACTTGAGCAATTTGATAACCGTCTTTAACAGTCTTCTTGTTGACATCTCTATAGTCAATCACCATTCTAGCTTTTCCTCTTAGATTTTCTGCATGATTTCTCACGTAGAATGCTGGAGCATGATGAGCGCTAGTGGAAGGTTGAATTAATCTCTTGTTCAGGAGATCTTCAATATCTTTTCTGAATTCCTTTTGATCTTCCTCTTTGTATTGAGGAATGGCTTTAACATGACAGATAGTATTCATATCATGTAATCTCAATTCACAGACCATTGGGTCTTTTTCCCAAAACTTCTGAGGATCTACATCGATATTCTGTTCGAGTAGTTTCTTGATTTTTTCAAGAGTGGGAATTTTCTGAGACTCAAGCTTATTCTGAAAGTGCTTGAGGTTATGCTCATGAACGAAACTAGCTTCTTCTTCTTCACTAGTTTCTTCTTCTTCTTCTTTAGAAGATTCTTCAACAAGTAATTCTTCTTGTTGTTTGATTTGGAGTATGGATTCAAATTTGGGTTTGTAGGGGGTAAGATCACCACTATTCTGTTGTGATCACTGATATTGTGTAGTAAAGTTTGGTCCTACTACACTTTTGGCTTGGGTAAGCCGATTTGCCCAGAACACCCATTCTCCTTTTCTGAAGCCTATCGCTTCTTCATCCTGAATAAATCTCTGTTGGAGAATAAAGTCATTTGCCAACAAGAAATTTGAGCCTTGGCCTTCAGATTGCCAGACATTGTGGATGATAAACGTTCCTCCACCAATGGTGATATGAACATTTTTTGCTACTTTGTTCATTGTAAGGTGACACCAGTAGCTGTTCTTTTCTTATCTTCTTTCCGAAGTTCTTCTGGAATTGCAACAGTAAATCCTGATTCATTATCTACAAAGGCATGTAGATGGTATTTTTTGTGATCAGGGAATTTTAGTCCAATCTCTATATAGTTGCTGTATCTACTAGTAGAGACGACTTTCGATTGTTGAAGCTCATTTTCTTGAGCTTGTTCTTTTGGAATCAATGGTTTACATTCTTCTGGAACAATTTCTGGTGTTTCAACAAATTCAATATTTTCATCGATTTTTTCTTCATCGATGATTTCTTCCTTTTCTGAGGAAGATGGTTCCATGACTTCTTGGAACAAAGTTTCTACTTCTTTCTCTTTTTGTTCAGAGAAATATTCTTCATATTCTTGTTCTACCAATTGGCTGACAAGGCCATTCTTGGTTTTTCTTTTTGCTTCAGCTATGAAGCATTCTTTGTGATAAGTCTTTTTTGACTCTTCACAGAACATAGGGAGACCATCCTTTTCGTGACATAGGCAGTAGTCACAAACGAATGTACCAGGGTTCACCTGATAAGAAGACATTAAAGATTCTGTCTTACTTTCTTCTCAGTTTTTGATTTTTAGAACATTCATCTGTCTAGATTCTAAGTATTCTACTTCGGAATCTGTTTCAGAGTCAGATGATTCTTCTTCTTCAGACTAGACAGAATATACTGACCTATCGTCTTCTTCATCATCAGAATAGGCTATTTCGTAGCCTTTCATATTTGTTGATTCTACTATATGCTCATATTCTTCAAAGAGAGCTTTAGTAGATCTTTTACCCTTTTCCGGGCATTCATTGGCATAGTGCCCTTCAGCCTTACATAACCAACATCTGCAAGCTTTCTTGCTGGGTTGTTGTTGTTGTTTATGCTGATGACTATTTTTCTTTTTCTTGAAGAATTTCTTTTTAGGATCTTCATCCTGTTGTTTCTTGAAATTGGAACTTTTCTTGAATTTCCAATCTTTCTTTCTATTACTCTTTCTGAATTTTTTAGAGTAATACTTTTCTTTTTTCTTTCTGTGGAACTTGGATTCATGACATCCCCAGTTGGTTGGCATATCCAGTATTCCATAACAGAAATTTTCAACTCCTTTGAGTTGTTTCTTAGACATCTTTGCTCTAAGATTGGCTTTGCACTGTTCTTTCAGTAATTGCTTAATTCTGTCGGCAATTCCTCCAACTGAAAATCTTTCAATTGGTTTTTCAGCTATGCTTTCTCTCACAGCTGTTCTCCATGGTTCAGGGAGTTTCCTGTGCAACAGGTTGACTAGATCAGTATTCTCTAGTTCACCAATCGTATAGTAATATTCTTGAAATTCATTCAAGTATTCTTCAAAATATCTCATGTCACAAATCTTGAGAGCATAGATATTTGATTTGGCCATTTTTTTAGCGTTTTCACTTAGATTTGAGAGATCTCCACAGAACTGATCGTACAGGGGTACTGCAAAATCATACGGACATTTTGAAGTTTTAATCTCTTCCAGCCACTCTTTTCCTCTGGCTGTCTCTTTGAAATAGAAGTAGTACTTTTTTGCTACTCCAGTAAGGGTAGTTTCAAAGTACATCTGAAGATCAGGAGCTTCAAATTTTCCAAGGGTAAGAGCAGAGGCCATCATCAGGCTGTCTACCCATTGGTCAAGAGTTTTTCTCTTGTCTAGAGCTTTATCTAGATCTAGCCAGATACCATAATTGGAAATTGGTACTCTGGATATCTTGTCCTCTAGGACAAATCTTTGAGAATTTCTTTCTCCATTTCTGCCCGTAGGGGCTTTCTGTATAGGGAGTTTCAGTTTTCCCTTTTCTCTAATAATGAAAGTTTTGGAGCTTTCTCCTTCTTCCATTTCAACATCTTGGTAGGGAAGGAGTTTTCTTTCCTTTCCTGGTTTGAAATTTTTCATTTCTTCGATTAGTTTTTCTAATCGTTCAGGATTTTCGCAGAATTCTGCTTCTTCATAGAGATCATAGAGCTTTTGTGCTCTAAGCATATTAACTGGTCTATTTAGATCAGCTTCTAATTCTTCTTCAATGATAGACTCTAATGGTTCTTCAGAGTTTTTTGTACCACTAACACTAGCTTCTCTAGTGCTGTAGTTTCTTCTGAGAAGATTTTTGTTTATCCTGCTGTTTTCAGGACAGACATCACTTTTTCTGTGATTGTCAAAATTTAGACTAATTTCTCTAGTCTTTCTACTTTCATAAATTTTAGCTTTTGCACTTTCTGCTGGTAGCTTTGGACCAAATAATTTCCATTCAATAGGAAAAGTTACTTTATTCCAAGTAACCTTGTGAATCTGTTATGAATGGTTCTTCTGACTGGTGAGGAATCCAGTAGTAAGACCAGGGATGTTTGATATCCTTGTCTTTGGCTCTACCGTGGTACTCATCAGCTCATAGTATATCCTGTGTACTATTGTGAGTTCTTGCATATCATTTTTCATAGATATGTCATCTGTCTTGACTCTCAGTCTTAGATAGTGAGCTGCATCTTTCAAGCTGGTTGAGAAATTTGGGAAACAGTTAAAATAGGCCACTTGGTTGCACAAAGATGCTTCAAGTGTTCCCAGAAGACTAACTTGAAAATCTGTTAGTCTATTGTCTTGTAAGGCACATAGAACTGAATAGTTTATACCTTCTCGAGCAAGTAATTTTATGCCTACTTGGACTACTCCAATGTGCATAAATTGATACTTTTTTGTTCTTGCTCTGGCAACTTCTTCAGGAGTGATCAGCAGTAGATCTGTTTCTCCTGTTGTGGAGGGGGTTGTAAATTCCAATAGTCTGAAATGATGGCTATCCATCAGGTCAAACGTTCCCCTTTTGTAGATTTGTTTAAAATTTAGCTTTGGAATTGAGGCGTTTTTTTCCTCTTGCTCGATTTCGTTAAATTCGAATTCTTCAGCATTTAGGAGTTGTACTCCTTTCTTTTTCCCGAAGATGCTCATCATTTTGACATCTCGAGTTTCTTTTGGATTTTCATACCGAATACTAGTAGAACTAGTTGATGGATCCAGAAAAATCATATTTGGAACATGATTCTTTTCTGGTCTTTCTAATGGTTTGAATCCATTAGCTTTCTTTGTTTTTACTGTAGGCACTTTCTTGTCCTTCAGTATATTTTTCATAGAATCCAGCGTTTTTTGCTGTGCATTGATTTTTCTACTAACACTTGTTAGCTTTTCTTCTTCCGTTTTTGGAAGTTCCTTGATATAATCCAGTTTGTTTTCCAATTTTTCTAATTGGTGGATTATAACAGGTATTTTTTCTAGATGATCTTGATATCTAGATATTTCTTTTTGCAGGTTCTGATATTTTTCATCAGAGGATTTTAATAGAGAATTCAGTCTCTCTATTATCAAATCAGACATTGTCCCCATTGGGGATTCCCCTGCTGAGCTATTTTACAAGCTCTTATACCAATGATTTGCGGATCTAACCAAAGCTCATCTAATCAAGAGGTTTTTGTTCCTCTTTGAGTATATATAAGAGATTTTCAATATCTTCTTCTATTTTATAGATTCTTGTTTGAAGTCTAAAAATGATATCTCAGTAATCGGGAGTTTCTCTTTTAAGACTTTCTCTGAAGTCTTTCAATTTTCTCAACTTTTCTCTTTCTTTTCTCAATTCTTTGCTAGTATTTTTGCAGATAACATTTAACTCAAGTCTATCGACGATCGAAATTATGAATAGTAATTTTAACTGTCTACCTTCAAATTCAGAGGATGAAGTTTAGCTGCAATTATAATTTAGATCAATAAATTCAAGATGGGCCCACCACGTTTCATCAAAAGTAAAATAATAGTAAAAGCAAGAATTAGAAAGAGAGAGGGGTATTCCTGGGATAAACATATAAGTGAAAGGAATAGTTGGGAGGAAAAGAGAAAACTTTTGTGTGAGTGGGGTTGAAAATAAGTTGGTGGAGTGTATGAGGTTGCATTTTGGTATTCTATGGGTAAGTGGTCATTATCCCTACAAAATAACGTATCCTAGTTAAGAAAGATACGTCGTGTACGTATCCACAGCGTATCCGACCGTATCCAACGCATATTGCACCTGTATTTTATATCGGTATGGAATTCGCTCTCAAAATCGCGTATCTATGCTTCATAGGAGTGTATTTACACCATTCCTGAACTTTTCCGATCCAAGAATTCATTCTCGTCCGGCGGCGTTTGGATACCAGGCTGGCCTCTGGCCTCGCCGCTGTCATGGAGACTGCTGCTGGATAGGTATTGATGGCTATTGCTCATGGGGTTCCATCAAATGAGGTTTGCTCGGGGCTTGTCGGCGGGTTTGGCGGGGATGGTGCGTGGTGGTTGTTCAAACAGGAGCGGAGATCTAGCTCTGATGCCGGTTTTTTCCTTACTCGACGGCGCCAAGGAGTAGACTCGATGGAGGTGTGTGGCAGGAGACCTGGACCAGGGTCGGTTTTTCTGTGGTGGCGTTGGTTTTTCTGCGGTGGCGTTGGTTTTTCTATATGCGTGGGTTGCGACGTCGAGGCCCGTGGCGGTGTGGGTCGCAGGCGGTGGGACCGCTAAGGCGCGGATCTCTGCGGTGCCGGTCATGGCGACGTGCGGCAGAGGGACGTCGACCCGGCTCATTCTGCAAAAAAATGGTGCCGGGTGAATCTAATACGATGCCGACCGGCGCGCCAAAAAGCCGCCATGGATGGCTCTCTTCATCTGCTTCTTAATTTCACCAAAATTTCCAAAAGGTGTGCAATTTAAAGTTTTCTTTTTGGGCTTTAGGTGTTGGGTGTAATGAGTATGATTAGGTGACTGGCATCCAAAGGGTCCAGATTATAAGTTTCCTTATTTGGGCCTTTTGTGTTCGTCATAAAAATCGCATAAAAATAACTAAAAAGGTTAAAATAAATTATACAACAACAGTGTTTACCTATTCAATAACTGACTAATAAAATTAGTATATCTAACCATGAAAAACAAAACAAGGCAACTTAATAATAATTAATTTCAACTATTAGATTTACACCTAATGGTGGTTTAGTAAAATTTTTATGACCAGATATTGATTAAGTGAACACCGCAGTTTTCTTATACAAGGCTTGAAAGTTAAACATCGTGTTAGTCATTTATGTATATCAAATCAATAGACCCATTACAGCAAAACTCTCTTTCCCGTCTACGAGCTCCAAATTCCCATTGCTGCCAATTCTTCTTTTTATGACCAGTTACTGATTAAGTGAACACCGCAGTTTTCTTATACAAGGCTTGAAAGTTAAACATCGTGTTAGTCATTTATGTATATCAAATCAATAGACCCATTACAGCAGAACTCTCTTTCCCGTCTACGAGCTCCAAATTCCCATTGCTGCCAATTCTTCTTCTTCTTAATTGACATCCACAATTAAAATCTCATATTTACCCTAGTGTCACTCTCATACGGCAGTTAAAAAAAAACAAAAAAGTAAAGTATTCAAACTACTACCTCATGTCGTATAGAAGTATAGAACTATAGATAAGTGGTGCCCCAAAAGATTAATTATGGGAAATGACTCAACGATGTATGTTAAGTTTTGTTATTATCAATTTAGACGAATTAATTTTAAAAGAGAAATTCTTTTAACGTAGAGTATAAGACTAGAAAAAATGGTATCACTAAGTGCAGAGTAAATATGTATACAAAAATTGTGTGGATCAATTGAAGGCTAAACCAATTGCTTTCCAGTGTGGACCCAACAAACCATTTTGCCCTTCAAACCACTGCAAACAATTTTCAAAGTAAAACAGGGAGTGAATCAAAAAATGGTTTTAGGCTTCTTGGCATTGTTTTGGCTATATTGGAAGAATACTCACCTGGATGACATGGTTCTTGAAGTTTACATTTTTTTCTCCTTCCGGCTTCGGTACTCAGCATACAGAATACTAATGATATAAACAGTCCAGCTTCCCAAAATGCCATAAAACACTTGAAATATGCAACAAGTTGAGAGAAATAGTATGGCAATGTCAGCAGAACTTGAGCAACCTGTAAAAAACAATCAAAGCCCAATTCTCAGAATCTCAAAGGGTACTCAAGAAGCAGAAATTCCGAGTTGGGTTTTCGTTAAAGTTTCTTACTTGATTTGACGCACAGCTGAACAAGGCATCATAAAACAGAGCCACCATGCCAGAGAAAGTTGCTGAGGCTGAAACCAGTTTGATGGTGATCCGGGATTTCTTCGACTCTGTCTTCATGATCAATGCTCTGGCTCACTATGGCCTCCTCTGCTTGCTTCTAAGGTAACATTGCTACAGATAAAATCGACCTGAGAAAGATGCAACAACCTTTCTGGTTAGAAGTAAACCAAAACGTAAATGAGAGTGAAAAGCCATGATCTTTTGCTTACCCGGAAGAGAATGGAGGGTTGTTTCACCTTGTTTAGAAAGTTTGACCTGGTATTTATAATGTAGAAAGCCACAGAAAGCCTGAGAGCTTTTCAAGGTTGCTCTCTGGAACTCCCAAATACCATTTGCCAGTAAAAAACAAAGAGTGGTTTATCTCGTGTAACCTTTGAAACAAGAAAACAGAGCAGTCCGTTACTTTTGTGTTTTCCTGCAGAGAGTATTATTTAACTTTCAAGTTCAAAGAATTTATGTTACAGAGAGACTTGAATATAAACTTGAAAGTTGAAAGACTTGTCTGAGATGTCTCAGACGCAGCCAAACATTGAATGCTGGCTTTTTTGTGAGAATTGAATTAGCAACAAAATCTGGGGGAGCGTCAAAGAAGGTAATCCTTCGAAAGAACGTTTCAACAAAAGGCAAAGAAAACTGAACGTCTTTTTATTCATTGATAGGATTCAACTTCATGCAAATAAGAGTGTTCACGTACACGCCGTATATACAGTGTAAAAGCATCAATGAGGGTCTACCTACTATGGGTTTTGATGCAACAATTTGCTGTTGCCTAACGTCCTTCTATAGTTGTAACGCTAGCTTCATTTTTGGAGGAATTAGTATTTTTATAGGATGGTCCAGGATGACAAACTGAGTTTTGGATGGTGGACACAGGCCTCTTTGGATGTGGACCATCTTTCTCGTTGTTTAGCATTGAAGCTACATCCGCCATGGTTGGTTTATCCGCAGTATTGTCCTGTACACAAAGAAGCCCAACACACGCCTGTCATTACTTCTGATGAGGAGTATGAATCACCCAATACTTCATCTACTAACTCCAATGCCCTGCCTTCATTCCACAAGTTCCAAGCCTGAAAATTTCACATTAGTTGTTGTGAAGACTTGTTAAGACAGTGTTGTATTTAGCTTCAACTTAATGGTTTAAGCTAAATAATGAGCTAGACTACTACACATAAAATCAACTATTTTACATTAGTTTTTAGAGTATGAACTTACATAGGCAAGGAAGCCAAGTTGTTGGTCATATAAATAGAAGCTGCTATTCTTCTTGCTGCTAATAATCTCCAATACCAAGACCCTGAAGCTATAGACATCAGATTTCTCGGAAAATATCCCACCGATAGCATACTCCGGAGACATATAGCCACTGCATGGCAAACACATTAGTATGTATCTGATAAAATTGCTTCTTCTGGTTTATGGCTTAAACAAAAATGCCATTTGAGTATGTAACATAAAAACTAGGAGAAATTATTGGTCACTCCCTGTACTTTTAGGGCGTCGACAGTTCAGTCCCTACTATCCTAATTTCAACAAGTTACTCTCCTCAGACATTCAAATCTCACACAATATGGTCCAAAATGACTATTTTGCCCCTCGCTTCCTCTTTTTTTTTCTCTCCTCTCCCCCCCCCCCCCCTTTCTTCTAGTTGCACCAAAAAGCGAAGAGTCCTAAAATCAAAGTTCCCAAGCTAGCCAATACGGTAATCAAAATTGGTATTGTAACTAACTATGTTCTAAACAAGTGTCCTAGCCATAAATTAGAGAAGTGATTAGGTCCCCTAACTCGTTCTAGACATGCTCATTTACATATTCAAGAGTTAATCAAGCTCCTAATCATGCATCTAAGCCAAATATTATAGAATAAAACATATGCCAAACACGAAATTGAAAACCATTATTCCATTAAATCAAAACATATTTATTACATTAAATTCATGCTAGGGCTCAAACCCTAGCTTCCTAAATAGACTACTCACAACCCATTCACAAATCAACAACAATATACATCAATTAAAGAGGTAAAGGTGAAGAGGAGTGAAAAGTAACAAGAACAAGTCACAAATTGCTATGGAGCAATTATGACAAGCCTTGATTTATGGCTTTCCACTATACTCAATCTCAAATCTTGATGTCTTTTGAAATCTCTTGAGAAATTGATGAGGATTTGATGGAATCTTGGTGAGATGGATCTTGGTGAGGAGGAAAATGAATCTTGGTGAGGTGGAAAATGAATCTTGGTGAGGTGATGGTGTGGAGGGGTGGTTTTGGTTTGGTAAAGGGTGAGAGAGAGAGAGGGTAATGGTGTGAGGTCGGCTACTGTTGGTAGGGATGATGAAGATAATTGATGGTGGCGGCCCTGTTCTAGGGTCAGAATATATATATGTGGCTGTTGTCGTATAAGAGAGGAAAGGAAATCCCAACAGTGATCCGGTGAGTTTCGGTGGGAGGAAGGAAGAAGCAAATCAGGCACGTGGCTGTGAGAAAGAAGAATGGGAGCTGCCACTTGTATGCATTCAATTGGCTCAAGGCAATTAATGTGCTGCACCACATGAATGGCCGGAGGTGAGATTGATAATTAATCAATTGATTAATCACATTTGATTAATTAATCAATGATCGATTAGTCAATTAGTACCACCCCTTTTTTTTGTCTTTCTGCAATTTTCTTCTTATTTTCTTCCATTTTTCTTTCTTCCCACGACACTTTCACATATGACCTAATGGGTTGGATTCCACTCTCTCGCTCGAGTTGATCATGGTTGACTAATGTTGACTTTTTGTTATTTTGTCGTAAACTCCATTTAGCTCCAATTTCGCACAACTTCTTCCGAAATCCATAACTCCGCTTATTTACTACAAAATAAATAAAAATGGATTAATTACATAATAATTGATTAGAGGATTAACTAATTTTTAGTGTTTTAGATACAATTACATGCATAGAATTACGTGTAATCAAGTACTCGCCTGAGTTAAGAACCACACTGAAGGAAAAGTAAAACGAAACGAACAAACTAAAGCATAAACCCGAAGCAAAACAGAAAGCCAAATATGGATAGAGAGTAACGATAGTACTACTAGTTGGACTAAAGAGCAGCAACTATCTGTTAATCATAAGTTTTGAGACCATTCCCATGATTTTCACAAAGCAAAATTCAATTCAAAATGTCCTAGCTCCTTCAGATAATGCTTACAGCAGGCCCGCTCACCTGCGGGACGAAAATAAATGGACAAAACGGGACAAAACCATCCCAGCCGTTGGATCTTAATTCAGTTGATCAAACGGATAAAACGGCAAATCATTAAAACAAATTTTTTTTAACCTATTATCCAATCCCGTTTAGTCTCATGGTCAGTTACTTGGTCAGTGACATGGTCAGTTACATGGTCAGTTACGTGACCAGTTACTTGGTCAGTGACATGGGCAGTTACTTGGTCAGTGACATGGTCAGTTACATGGTCAGTTACGTGACCAGTTACTTGGTCAGTGACATGGGCAGTTACTTGGTCAGTGACATGATCAGTGACATGGGCAGGTGACCAGTTACTTGGTCAGTGACATGGGCAGTTACTTGGTCAGTGACATGGTCAGTTACATGGTCAGTTACGTGACTAGTTACATGGCCAGTTACAGTTACTTGGTCAGTGACATGGTCAGTTACTTGGTCAGTGACGTGGTCAGTTACGTGACCAGTTACAGTTACTTGGTCAGTGACATGTAACAGACATCCCAATTCACAATCACAAGTTATAATCATAATGCAAAAGAATATACACAAGTTCTGGGCAGTGGATGAATGAAAAAACATTCATTGAATGACAACCCAACTGATGCATATTACAATCCATTACATATAAAAAAAACTTGTGATTATGCTGAAACAAAACAGAAGAAAGATCAACTTCATCCTTTACATGCTAAGTGGTGCTGGATTTTGGTTCATTCCAGAATACAAAAAATAATAGAAATCAATCTTGAATTTGTAATAGTTCGCACCCTTGATTCAAACCCAAATTCCAATGAATTTTACTATTAATAAATGTTTAATTATTCATGAGTCTCAAACGAGACCAACCCCAGTGATTGAATGAGCCAGATAGAATAGAGAGAGAGAGAGAGAGAGGAGAGAGGGGGAGAGAGAGAGAGAGCAGCGAATGACGATGGGTAACGGATTGGGTGGAGTCCATGAAGGTTTGTACAGTTTCTTTCACCCCTCGGATCTGGTTCATTTAAATCTAATGGCCATAGACCATCTGTCCCTTTTTGTCCCTGAAAAGTAGTCCCGCAGGTGAGCGGGCCTGATGCTCACAGTTATCTTATTACTTTACAAATCAGCAAGAAAATTGAAAATAGCCACAAATTAATACCAGCAAACAAGACATACTCCTCATATTCTATCTCCAATGCCACAATTGTTGAGAGTTTGAAAGCCCATGCTTATTTATTGAAATTGCAATTCAGCTACTGATCACAAATTTTCAATAAATGCACTGCCTGATGGTATGAGATATAAACACATTCGATCTTTAAGTAATAATTCCTAGAGAAAAAATTAAGCTAACAATTTTTACACCAGTAACAATCTACATTAAGGTGCCAAATTCTCCTCTTTCTTCTCTTCTTTTCTTATTTGAATTCGGAAGCATATCTTATGCTCTTGTTTCCATAGAAGAAGAGGCTTGTCCAAAAAACCCAGTGAACTATTCTTATTAAATCTAAATCAATAAAATTGAGTCCTTCCAACTATATCACAAGTGCTTAAACAATTGCGAAAGAACCATATTTCACCTACATCAAATTATGTTCATGAAGTGTCAATCATCACCTACCTAACACAAAACTACATTATCTCATTTTCTTTCAATTACTTTTATCAAATTTTACATTGAATGTATGGTCTCTTTAATTCTCATGTCGTTGAAAACTTAACATTTGCATACAAACACATAGCAAGGAAAAGGCAATCGAATTGCATATTCAAGTATAATTGTAAAGAAAATTAGATCAAAACCCCAGAAATAACCTCAAATTGGGGCTTCATTTCTGGAAGCGAGTTGGCCTGCAGAAGACGCAATTGGGTTGAGAGAGGAAGAAGGAAGAGTCTCTCCTCTGTGGATTAACAAGTGCAGGCGGTTAGCAGATTCAGCTCCGCCATCGTCTAATCAGAAATTTCAAACGAAATAGTCGTCACTCATCGCATAATCAAAAAATTGAAAGAAAAGGACGCGCAGAGTTACTTACCATCTTAAAATCTGTGTGAATCGCAGTCTTCTCTCTGTGTTTCAATCTTTGCCTGAGTGGGTCTGCTATATCGGAGGTTGAAGTCACTGAATAATCAATTTGAATTTAGCCACTGAATAATCAAAATCTAATATAAAAAGCATGATTCTTGCAACAACAAAAAGAGACGGAGTTTGATCACCTTTCCCTCAAGTCAAAAAGCTCAGCAGCTCCAGAAAGACCCCAGAAGAGTTGGAATTAGAGAGAACCCATCAAAGTTTCCGAGCAACAGTGGCGCGAAAAGGTGAAGAAGAATAAAAAAGGTCTTGAATTGGAAGGGAGCGAAATAGAAAGGCGAAGTCTTCAAGAACAAAGATGAGTTATGAAACCCAGAAGATTTAAACCAAGAAGAACGAGGGTGAGTCTCGATCGACGGAGACAACCCACTGAGAGTGTATCGAGTGTGAGTGAGAGCAAGAGTGAGTGAGATAGAGGCTGAGAGGCTCGACGAGGGTGAAAGGGTGAACGGGATTGAGGATGAGGGGTATTAATGGTGAGTGAGAAAAAATAAATGTAAATTAATTGTCTGTTTATTTTTTTCATTATTCAGACAACACATGTCCTTGTTAGTGTTGTCTGAAATCTCTCAAATTTAACAAATGACGATGTGTTGGTTGAGTGGAGGTGAAAGTGAAAAACTACTGGTTTAAAAAATCTGTCGTCTGATTAACTCAGACAACAGCAAAAACTCATGTGTTGTGTGATGACTGTTGTGTGATTAACTTATTCTAGTAGTGATAAGTTAATAAGATCATCGGGACATGGGGTTTTAAAAAGAAATTAATATAATTAGTTATTATTATAAACAAGCAAAGAATTACAGGTATGGATTAAAACCCCTGCCTAATGTTGCATCGATAAATGGTGCGGTTGTGTCTCAAAAAGTTAAATAACTCAACGATGTAAATTTTGGTCAGAGAAATTCTTAGGTAGAGCGCAGGGCAAACATACCTATCACGTGATACGTTCAGCCAATCATATTTCTCTATTTTTAATTGTATTCTGAAACTACCCATGTTTAATTAAAATAAAACGAGTTAATTACATATAAGTGCATCTTTGAATGTTATTTTAGCCATAATGCCACCAACTAATTTTTTCCCTCATAAGGCCACTAGATTAAAAATGGTGTTATATTTTGGATATAAAAACTAACATATTTACATAAATGCCACTAGAGTAAAAAGTCAACAACTATTCTCTCTCTCCTCTCCGGCGAGGTCTCCGGTCAACTCCGGACCTCCGGCCAACTTCTGACGGGACTCCGGCCAACTCTGGCGAGCCTCCGGCAAACTCCGGAGACCATAAAAGCTACTGTCACTAACACCAAAAGCTACTGTGACTAGCAACAAAAACTACTCTGATGAGATTTCCGACAACCTCCAGTGAGGTCACAAAAGGTATTATCACTAGCAATAAAAGCTACTGTCACTAGCAACAAAAGCTACGCTGGTGAGATTTCCGGCGAGGTCACAAAAGCTACTATCACCAGTAACAAAAGCTACGCTAGTGAAATTTCTAACGAGGTCACAAAAGCTACTGTCATCAGCAACAAAAGATATTGTCACCAAAAAAAGCTACGCTCCTTAAAACCAAAAGATATTATCCCTACCAACAAAAGTTACTATCACCAACACTAAAACTACTGACACCAATAATAAAAACTACTGTCATTAATACCAGAAACTACTCTCACCAATAACAAAAGATACTCTCATCAATGCCAAAAGTTATAACCAAGCAAAACAAAAACTACTACCAAGCAAAACAAAAGCTACCCCCAGAGATTGAGAAAGCTATTCTCAGAGACTAACAAAGAGACTAACAAAGCTAGAAATATAAAGAATACAACCAAAACAAAAATGCTATTGCAATCGAGAAAAGAAAACATATTCAATGATATAAAAAGTATGCAGGGTTCAATAATGATATCACTATGTAAAAAGCAATTTCCATAGTTGGAAAAAGCCACTACTCTAGTTGTGAAAATCTATTACAATAGTTGTATAACGCTATTGTCAATGTGTTAATGCTACTATCATTTTTCAATGGTGACACTCTAAACCCATAGGCATAATCTTGTAACCTTTAGCATGAGACTTCATTTCCACATTTCTTGGTTGGCTGAATGATCTCTTGGTCAATGGAGGCTTCAATATCCAAATTCACATGATTTTTGGAATCTACTACTACAAATGCAAAGGGGAAGAATTCTGCAAGAACAAAGATACAACAAAATATTAGTACTGGAAATGAAAATTAAAAACAGCAATCTACTATTGCGCTGCAAAGGTGGCACTCTTTATCAACTTGATAATAAAAAATAAGCAATTTAAAAAGCTACTGAGATAGGTACAAAAACTATTATAACACACGTACAAAGCTACTGTAACACACGTACAAAGCTACTGGACCAATAATAAAAAACTATTGACATAGGTACATAAAGCCACTATAAAACATGTACAAAGTTACTGGACCAATAATAAAAGCTACTAACATAGGTATATAAAGTTACTATAACACATGTACAAAGCTACTGGATCAGTAACAAAAACCTACTGACATAGATACTAATTGCACAAAACCATCTTATTATACATGTTGATAGTGTAAAGACTAGAGGAGGGAATGAGAGACTACCCGTCAGGTCGTCTATGTTCGGTGGCTTCATTTCTATAATATTGAAACATTGATCACTGATCTCAAGATTCCACAATAGGTTTATCTTCTATACTGATGAAGCTCTTTTTAGACAGAAGCACACTATCTGAACTCGTGAGTGGACCAGGGTTCATTTCTTTTACTTTGTTCACCTTAGCTTCCTTAACCTGATCACAGAAACCAGAAAAGCACAAAATTCAACATTGCCCAAGCATCTAGAGTCAACATGGTTTCCCAAAAAGAACATTTAAACTAGCATTGATTTTCCACAGCGACCGCCTCGATCTCCAATGGCAAGGTGATCACCACTCTTGTCAAATCCAATAACAAATATGACACCAACTACATAAAGAGCATCACATACGAAATCATATATATGCGAAACCAAGCAAGCACAATCGAAGCTTATAGTTAATTTAATGCTAAATTATAATCTTATTTCTGCACTGCCTTAGTTCATAACGGTCAGAACCGATTGAATTGAACTAAATCACAGGATCTATAATGCTCAGAATAAGACAAAACGATACTGAACATCATAGAAATTTCTCTTATTTTAAATCAAACCAAGTGAAATTCTAACCTTCCTGAAGTTCATCTCCGGGTCCCCATAAGCACCACCGCTGTGATGACTCGATCTGAACCCTAACAGATCTCATCCAAGTCCTAGTTCACAATTAAAGCCCCAAGTTTCGTCGGAAACCCTAAAACCTCCATCGAACCAGAAACCAGCTTTGATTCCACATTGGAAGTGGTTGACGACGGTGCCAATGCCGGACCCAATCTTTGCCAATGAATTCAGGCCGTTCAGTGCTCTTTGCGCGCTCGATCTCGTCAGTTGAAGCTTTATCTTCAGCCTCCTCGCCTCGCATGGTGGGAGCATCAGGTTGCCGGAGTTGGACGATGCGGTGATGGGCTTGCCATTTGGATTCAAAATTCGAGGCTGAACTACTCAAACTGGTCTCCGTTCGGGTCGGCTCTGGGTGAGAATGGTAATAGAGAACAGAATCGACGACGGCATTGTCACATCCGACAGTCCTATGCTTTTGGAGTCGAGCAAGATGGTGAGGAAGGGTGCTGCCGGAGCTGAGCAAGATCGTGAGGAAGGGTTTACTCGCCGGGGGGAGAGAGAAGAAAGAGAGAATGACTCTCTTTTTTGCAATAGAGAGAGAATGAATGATGCCGTGGTTTTCTTTCAGGAAGGGCAAAATGGTCAGAAATAAAATAACTTAAAATACAAGTGGCCTTATATGTACAAGAAAAATTAGCTAGCCTTATGGCTAATTAAAGTTTTAAAATGACACTTATGAGTAATTTTCTAAAATAGAATATCTACAACACCCCCTGCATGAGCACTTATTGGTTGGGAGTACCGCCACGTGACATGTCTGCTCTACCTAAGAACCTCTCGGTTGGTCATGATCAAATATTAAAATATCAGTTTTTACATATCTATCGGAACTTTAAAAAAAAATGATATCGAGGATTTTTTTTTTTTTGAAGAGTCAATTTATTGGATTTATATATAAATAGATATGTATGTCAATTTCATCTATATCCAAAAAATTACTCTAAGTGATTTAAAAATTGCTCGCTAGTCTACGAAATTACAATAATCAAACTAAAACATATGACCCATAAAATATGAATTGTAGTGATGAATGATAGTAATAAATCTCTTTCAAACTATCGACTGTTTCCCATATAAGAAGATAATAAGGATAAATTCAATTGGATAACTGGTCATTTACTTCTCCATATTGATTCTATCCATAAGTGTCATAGCCACATTAATTGTTGCATTCATCTTAGGTGATTTGAGGTCCCGCTGTGCTTTGTGCCAAAATTGATATAGTAAAAACTTAGGTCTCGTTTGATTTGCGGAAAGGAAATTGGTTCCGTGGCATTTCCCATGAAAATGGGAAACTAAATTTCCCACTAGTTTCCCTTTATTTTTATTTTTGAAAAAGAGCCGGTGGGCGAATTTATATTCATCAAAGCCAGAATAGGCCGTTACATACATTTCCGCTGTCAACTAGACAGACAAGAAGATAGTGGTAGTACCCACAGTGGTACATAGAAATAAACCTACTCATTGTACAATCAAATATTGAGACATAACGGGATCCTCCTTTGGTACTACGCCGGAGGCGTTAGAAAGATCCGGCCTCCCCAACCTAACTCATGACCAGTAAATCTAGTCGCCTAGAGACCTCAATTGGTGTACAACTAGAGACACTGAGAATTAAGCCGACAAGACCAAGACCAAATACTAAAACTAGATGCACAAAGGTGCGTAGATTGTCCCTGAAAACAGAACCTTATTGTAAAATAGACAAAAAGCTAAGAAACATAGTGATGGGCCAAGGCAAAACCCTAGTCCAAATTAAAGGCTCAATGGGGTATCAAAGGAGTAAGCCCAAAAAGCCAAGGCCCATCAGGATTTGGAGTAAGGCCCAAAGCATCATCGTCCACATGAGTTTGCCCGTGCACCACCGCACGCCACCCCATGTCCGCCCTGTTCGTGCCACGATGACCCATCCAACCAAGTCGCGCCTGCCCGACTATGACACACCACCGTCCACCGCAATCAGACTTGCTTCGCTGCACCCCTCTCCAAGATCGAAAGCTGTTGCCTGATCTCTTAGATCGTCACTGCCGCAAAGTTCCTCAGAGCCGCGCCGCCGCTCCCCATCAGAACCCCGCCGCCACCCAGATCCTTAGAGCCTCGCCGAAGCATGCCATCCTTACACGACGCAAACCCCACCCAGCGATGTCCTTTAGAACTCACCACTGTCACCCATCCGAAGCCCTGAGTTTCAGAACTTCTCTCCAGATCTCCCCGAGCGAATAGAAACTCCCGTCCGGCAGCCGGCCATTAGGGGCGAGGCAAAGCTCACCGAACCTGAGCGCCGCTGGACGAGTGATATTCCTAAAAACCTAGACCGAGAGAATTCTGAGTTTTTTGGAGCTCTCTCTTTTAGATTTCCTCGGTTCCCACTAGTTTCCCTTTCAATGTTTAGGAACGTCAGGAAAGTAATCTGAATATGCATTTTACTTTCCTTTCCAATGTTTGGTTTGTGTATGAATAGGAAAGTAAGCAACATCAAATTTCCAATAGTATCCTTAATATAAAAACATAAACACTTCGAGATTCAAAATTTTCTTGGATAAATTGGTAATAATAGTGTTTAAAATAATATTTAAAATAGGCAATTAATGTGCAATTAATGAAGGAAACGTAGAAGGGAAAGTGAATCACATAGGGTGTGGGAGGATCCATTTCCCCCCTATTTTGTTCTTCCTTTCATTGGGCGTGCCAAACACAAGAAATGATCAAGTTTCTATTCCCAAGCTTTCCATTCCGCGAACCAAATGAGGCCTTAAAGCAACTTACCTCCTCCCATAAACAATTTTCTCTTGAGCAACATGACCAACTATTCTAACTCCGTGGTTTTCATCTTGGGTGACATGATCCATATAATAGAGAAAGATGAAGCGAGTAAGTTATCTTTTAAAACATGGCTCCATCGGGTTTATTTTCTTTTGTTGAAATTGCTCCATCATGATTTCTCCTCATTCGGATTCTCTTTGAGAGGATTACTCCTTATCTGGATTTCCTTCAAGGGATTACTCCTTACTTAGATTCTCCTTAATGGGATTTCTCCTCACTTAGATTCGCCTTAAGGGGATTACTCATCACCCATATTTGCCTTCAGAGGTTTTCTCTTCACACATATTTACCTTTTAGAAATTACGTCTCACCTAGATTTGTCTTCAGGGAATTTCTCCTCACCCAGATTTCTCCTAAAGAGATTTCGCCTCACTCAAATCTACCTTGGGAAGTTTCACCTCAAAGCATTTTTTCCAAGCAGGTCACGCTGCCTCTATTAGGTCATTTCTTGACTAAACTAAAAACAGTTTTTAAAATTTTACACCCTTACATAACATCCATATTCCATAATCTTCTCTGTGAATAATTGATCATATCAAATAAATTTTGCAAAATATTGGAAGATAAGATATTTTCCCTCTATGCGTATTTGTGAGAGTTTTGAATTTTGGTGAAATCTTTGACACTAAACCAAATGCTTCCATTTCAAATATCTAATAATAGAGATTTAGATGAATCAATTTTAGAGGAATTCTTTCAATGAAAGTGTAAGACAATGAATTTCCATTTAGGAGACCATGCATTCCAGTTCCATCAAAAGATAAAAAATTAAAACAACACAAAATAAAGCAAAAAGTATTAGACTACATAAAAATGGTATCACCAAGTGCATACTTAATATTTTGTGCATAAAATTTGTAAAAGCATCAATATAGACTTTTGGAGCATCTTCTAAACGAAAAAGACTTCCACATACTACCAACTAGAAAGCCTTCAATATGTACAAGAACCCCTTGAGAATCACCAAAAGGCATTGCATTGCGATGTACCAATTTGTTGTTGCTTACCGTCCTTCAATTATTGTAATGCTAGCTTCATTTTTTGAGGAATTTGTATTTTCATAGTATGGTCCAGGATGATAAACTGAGTTTTGGATAGTGAATACAGGCCTCTTCGGATGTGGACCATCTTTCTCGCTGCTTAGAATTGAAGCTACATCCGTCATGGTTGGTCTATCCGCAGCATTGTCCTGTACACAAAGAAGCCCAACATGCACACATCTCATTACTTCAGATGAGGAATATGAATCACCCAATACTTCATCTACAAACTCCAACGCCCTGCCTTCATTCCACAACTTCCATGCCTGAAAATAATCCAATTAATTGTTGTTAGGATTGGTCAAAACTACAAAGCTTAGACAACAATGACATTGATTAGGATTTAGTATAAACTTACATAGGCAAGGAAGCCTAGTTGTTGGTCATAAAAATAGAAGCTGGTATTCTTCTTGCTGCTTATAATCTCTAATACCAGGACTCCAAAGCTGTAGACATCAGATTTTTCAGAAAATATCCCACCCATGGCATACTCTGGAGACATATAGCCACTGCACAGCAAACACATTAGTATGTATTTGACAAAATTGCTTCTTTTGGTTTCTGGCTTAAAGAACTGATTCTCACCGTGTTCCAACAACCTTCTGAGTATTTTCTAGACCTTGTGTTTCTTCAACCATGCGTGCCAATCCAAAATCTGAGATTTTTGGATTCAATCTCTCATCTAAGAGAATGTTACTGACTTTTAAATCTCTATGTATCACCTTCACATAGGAATCATGATGGAGATAAAGAAGCCCTCTAGCAACACCCTGAATAATATTAAAGCGTGAAGCCCAATCAAGCATTGCTCTCTTCGTCAGATCTAATCAAATATTCAATGAACCCAGTTAGTGTAGTAATGTTATTCATATTGCCCATGAGCACAGCAAAGAAACACTGACGATCACTAGACTTCTAGTATAACTAGATTTCTACCCTTCTAAGTGTTAAAAAAAAAAGAGTAGTACATAATACATATCTGAATTGAACATATACAAAAAATATTTGATAGTGGTGACCAATAAACTTGCAGGGTGTGACTGGCTTCCTCAATAAAACTCTATAATAATTTTTTGCTTGATAGAACTTTTCAAGCATATTTATATTAAAAGGAATATAGGTAAAGATGAGTAAATTACTGCAGCTAAAATAAAAAGAGTTAATTAGATCTAAGTCCAAAACTCACAGCCCATATTGGATGCAGTCCGGACGAATTTTTTTGTTAATCGCGGTCCTATGACTCAGCTGCCACATTTGATTTATTTCATTTTTTATCTTGCTGACTCAACACCTAAATTTTTCATTCCTAACATACCCTTATTTAATATATTTTGCACAATAAACAGTAAAAGCCAATATATTAATTGTAATTCTAAATTATTGCAATCTTATTAATGTAAAATTAGCAAATTCAATGTGTTGAATTTAATTTATATTATTAGTTTCTTGATTGAATTCAAAAGATGAATCTATATATATTAAGACATAATGTTTCCTTGATCTTGTCTATCACGCATTGTCTTCTTCTTCTTCTTGTTCTTCTTCTTGTTCTTGTTCTTGTTCTTGTTCTTGTTCTTCTTCCTCCTCCTCCTCCTCCTTTTTTCTACCGAATCATCGTTTTTTTCCTCTTCTTGTTCCATGCATATCCTATTTCCAACACATACTTCTTATTTCTTTGCTTATTTCTAGCTATTTCTTTCATATCAGTAACTTTTTTGTGTGGCTTCTCCCTTCTTAGTTCGTTTTTAGGTCTTACTAAGAGGACATCTTCAATTCACAGCTACCTTTATTATAGATTTGGTAAGAAGTTTTTGCTTACCTTTAATATAGAATCGATTATGGTGTTATAGGTAAGATTTGTCCTAGAATTTGATTAGACATTTTATTTCACATTTACATGCCTTATTTATTGGTAAGATTTCACAAGTTTAAAAAAATTTAAGTTTCTCTATATCTCTATATCTAAGGTTCTCTCATTATCGCACATTTTATCTTTCATACATTTTATCTTTTAATTAGGTATAGGTTCTATATATACATCTTTGTACCTTTTGATTAGATTAGGAATATATTCTATATTTTTTTTCTTGCTTCGTATGTCTAGGTAAATTAAATCTCAACTATACAACTTTAAATAGCTACTATATAGATACAATTGAAGTAATATTGTTTGAATTTTTGTTCTAATGTTTTTCATCCTATAATGTAGGTATATAAGTATTAGACCTACATCTTAGGTATTGAGTTTATATGAATGCATTTAGTCTTCTTTGTCTAAAAATTATTCATTGATGAATTGTAAATTTTGGAATTTGAATTTAAAATTTAAAATTGAGCTAAAATTGTGATCTAATTCACTAATTAGAAATTATTTATCTTATTTGGTTCTTAGGCCTACATCTTAGGTATATTGAGTTTATATGAATGCATTTAGTCTTCTTTGTCTAAAAATTATTCATTGATGAATTGTAAATTTTGGAACTTGAATTTAAAATTTAAAATTGAGCTAAACTTGTGATCTAACTAGTGAATTTGAAATTATTTACCTTATTTGGTTCTAAGGGTAAAATGGACTATTAAAAAAGGAAAATAGACCGCAATTAACAAGAAAATACGTGCGGATTACATCTAATTTTTATATAACAAAAAAGACTTGAATCGAATAACCTCAAATAAAAATTAGTGAAACTAACCATATAGAAAAGTATCCAAGCTTTTGTTTGGCATGAACTCGTAGATCAGTAACTTCTCATTCTCTTTAACACAGCAACCCATCATCCTAACAAGGTTTTTGTGTTGAAGATTGGAGATCAACAACATCTCATTCTTGAACTCTTCAACTCCTTGTCTTGAGCTACTGGATAGTCTTTTTACTGCTATTTCCTTCCCTTCCGGTAGCATCCCCTACACGATATCCACAAATTAGTCATTATAGATCTTGGACCTTCAAGCATGCGATATATGCTTTTCTTAGCAAAGAAAATACCTTATAAACTGGGCCAAAGCCTCCTTGACCGAGTTTGTTTGTTATGTTGAAGTTGTCCGTGGCGATTGATATGCTATCAAAATCATATATCTTTAGCTCCGGGAAATCATGTTGTCCCATATATTCTCGAAGACCATCTCTTTGAATCTTAATCATACTAGTTGTTTCCAAGCGCCATGCTGTTAATCCAACGTGTCCTGATTTTGCAAATAAAACTATCAATCACTGAGTTGGAACAAAACAGGAGGCAACATTTGGATAACAGACGATCAATATCAAATTCTTATAATGAGATGAATTAATTGACACCGTCATCTAGTTCTCTTACGCTTTTGGTTGGCACGCCACCTGTGCAAACTGAAGACTATTGCAATCAAGATACTCATAAATCCAATAGCTGTAAGGCTGGCAATTAACTTTATCGGCTTTTCTTCATCTGAAAAGAAAAAAACAAAATCAACTTACAATACAAACAAAAATTAGTGGTAGAAGAGTTGTGCAAGAGCTATTATCATTTACATAGTTCTGAGGGTGCTAGGCGGATGTAAAGATCTTCTCCAAGAGATGGAAACTTCTGCATATCAATAAGGTCTTTAGACCAGACTAAACACCCTATGGTATCAACATATGCATAAGCCAGGCAAGAACAATTACTCAGGCACTGTATCTTGCAGTCCTCGAGCTTGTCTAGAGACACAGAATTCAGATATTCATGAAAATCGGGTACTTTCACTCTTTCCAACTTCAAAAACCCATCTTTTCCTTTTGATGAGACTGAATCATTTGTGTTAGTCTCACAAGACAAATTCGTTCGTCTCACACAACCTCCGCTCCAGTTTCTTTTGCTCCATTCTTCATTTGACTTGGGTATAAACCCTTTCAAACACTTGCAGATTGGAGAGTCAGAAGCTGTGCAAACCCCAAAAGGTCCACAGGCGCCATAATTATCGCATGGGCTTTTCCATGACTCCCAGTCAAGATACCAGTTCTTCCCACTTTCTGAAAACATTGTCCTGAGTACTCCTTCTGAAGATATGTCTATATATATAAAAATTTTGTCACTTGGAATTTTGTTAAAACTGTAAGAGTTATACCTTGTTCCCGGTGTCACACCAATATACTTTGATTGATCCCAAGGCCCACTTCTCCAGTAGGGAATAGATCCATTAATCCAAATGAATGATTGTGATGGCAACTCTGCTGAATATCCGGCCTTGAATATCCCCGTTGATGGATCATTATCACTTCTCCAAGATGTCAAGAAAATCTGTTTTCCCACCATGCTTGGCAGAAGTGAGTCGCTCGGATTATTGGAACTCTCCCACATATGAGCTCCCATATCATCTTTGACAACAAAGTTTCCATTATCCAAGAGAACTGCAGATGAACAATTGGATATATTGGCGGACCAGACAGAAATCTGTTTCCCATCTACAAGCTCCAGACTCCCGCTGCTGCCAATTCTCAAACTAACGAAGGTGTCTCTAGCCGCAAGAGGATTATCTCTGTTAGCCACCCACACATATTTACGGGGATATATACTTTTGTGCCACAAGCCCACATACTTATTGGCAGAACTATTAGGATTGAAGAAGCCCAGTTCAAATCTTAGGCCAGGAGAGACTAGAGTTTGTCCCTCTGCTAATGGGCGTGAAGGAGTTATGTTATATACTTCAGCGCCATACTGTGAAGGAAGCAAACTGAAGATGAATAAGAAAAACAAAGTAACACCACCCAGTTGCATCCCTACCCCAATATGTTTTGCAGAAGAACAATGTCAAATATTTTCTTTTTCACAGAACTCAGCGTAGAAATGCTTCAAAAGTCATGGCGGGCAAATTTGACATTATCTAAGATCCTTCTAGGATATCATTTGACAAATCTGACGTAACATTGAAGTGGACAATAAACCTTAATAAGCATGAAGTGGAGAGTTTCCTTCAAACTTAGTGAGCTGCTGTAACAATGTGCTGTAACATTGTTTTCAGTAACATGCAAACTTAGTGAGCCGCTGTAACATTGTTTTCAAACATGGACACAATTAATATTGAGTAATAGAATTGAACTTTTAAGTGAAGGAAGCAAAGCAGTGTATGATATTTTCATCCTGAGAGGTAAATTCATCAACAAGAAATTCAATGAAAGTAAATGAAACCCAATAAATATCTCCCACGACTTTTCTTCCACCAACCTCTCAACCAACACCAAGAAATCTCAACATTAAAGAATCATCATAACACCCATCATCATCATCATCAAAAATAGCTGGAATACAATAGAACTTGATGTGAGAGATTGAAATTTAGCAATGTTCAGAAATCTACTGAAGAAACAATTCAGTATCTAAAAGGAGTCAAGGGAAGTGAGAGAAAAATGCTTTGGCTTTTAGTCTTTTACCCAACAAGCCGCCATTGACGGCTTCTTCGATCTTCTTCAATTTTTAGTCACTGCACCAGAATGTAAAGTTTCTTCACTTTCTTGTTTCTGTGAAATGGAAATTTTTTACTTTTTTTGGTGGGGAGGTGGGTAACCATAATTGACCCAATTTTAATCTATAATAATTGACATCCACAATTAAAATCTGATATTTACCTGAGAGAGTTATTTTCATACGGCAGCACCAAAAACAAAAAAAACAAAAAAAACAAACAACAAAAAGACAAGTAAAGAATTAGAGTGCGTGTTTTTGGTGGGGTGGTAAGACAATAATTTTTCATTTGAGAGAAGTAGTGTGTTTGAACCTCATTAAAGCTAGAGAGGGGTCCTTTTGCCTGGCGTAAGAGAATTGACCGAAGTCCAACAGTGTTAAGACGAGTCTGTTGATGACTTTCTCCATGGTCCATATACCAAGTAAGTTGATAAGATGAGCTCAACCAAACAATGACATAAAAAGGGAAAGACCAAGCTAAAATGGGTCATGATTTATTCAGAAATTGAGATCAATTGGAAAAAGAAACCACAAATTTCCCACTTGTTTTTTGTACGAAACCGCAATGGGTAGTTAAAACTAAACATGGGCGAAGACGTGAAGCCATCTCCCTACTGTACTCTAATTTTTGCTCTCCCACGTTTTCACATCTTTTTCTAATTTTTATTTTGCTTTTCTTTTTTGTAGCTTACCATGTTACCTTTTGTCCCTGGCATGGGCATTTTCGGGAGTTTAAATTTGGGTGAAGCCTTTAACAACAAACAAAACGCTTCCATTTCTAATAGTAGAGATTTAGATGAATCAATTTTAGAGGAATTCTTCCCACAAAAAGTACAAGACAATCAATTCTGATTTGGGAGATCAGGTGCATACTTAATTTTTGTGTATAAAAATCTGTAAAAGCATCAATATGGAACATCTTCTTAACGAAAATAAACCTTCATATACTACCAAATAGAAAACCTTCAATATGTATAAGAACCCCTTGAGAATGACCAAAAGGCCATTGTGATGTACCAATTTGCTGTCGCTTAACGCCCTTCAATCGTTGTAATGCTAGCTTCATTTCTGGAGGAATTTGTATTTTCATAGGATGATCCAGGATGATAAACTGAGTTTTGGATAGTGAATATAGACCTCTTTGGATGTGGACCATCTTTCTCGCTGCTTAGAATTGAAGCTACATCTGTCATGGTTGGTCTATCCGCAGCAGGAGTATACAAAGAAGCCCAACATGCACGCATGTCATTACTTCTGATGAGGAATATGAATCACTCAATACTTCTTCTACTATATCCAACGCCCTGCCTTCATTCGATAACTTCCATGCCTGAAAATGATCCCATCAATTGTTGTTAGGACTTGTCAAGTCCGCAAAGCTGTAGACAACACTTACATTAAGATTTAGTATAAACTTACATAGGCAAGGAAGCCTAGCTGTTGGTCATAGAAATAGAAGCTGGCATTCTTTTTGCCGCTAATAATATCTAACACCAGGACCCCGAAGCTGTAGACATCAGATTTTTCAGAAAATAGCCCACCCATGGCATACTTTGGAGACATATAGCCACTGCACTATAAACACATTAGTATGTATATGAAAAAATAGTTTCTTTTGGTTTCTGGCTTAAAGAACTGATTCTCACAATGTTCCAACCACCTTTTTGTATTTTCTAGACTTTGTGTTTCTTCAACTATGCATGCCAATCCTCAAAAACCGTGAGCTCCAAAAAAGTCGAAGCGATTCCGAAACCTAAACCTAGGTTTCGTGAGCAGTGCGGCGGCGTCCCTTGGCTCAGATCTGCAACAGGGCGCTCCGGCGTCGTTTTCCAGACAAAGGAGGACAAGACTTCGATCTCGGGTTGAGTTGTGGTCTAGTCCGGTTTGGTTCTCTCGGGCTGAGTTGTGGTCGACGACCGTGGTAGGCTTCAGGCTTGCGGGGGAGGCTCTTCCTGCATCATCGGTTTTCCACTCTTCCAGTCGGAGTGATCGACGCTTCGGGACTAGAGGAGGAGATCGGTCGTGGTTTCGGGACTAGAGGAGGCGTGAGATCGGAGCTTTCCTACTAGAGATCGGCGTTCGGATCGGCGGTCAGTGCAACAAGTCCCTAGCACAGGCTTTGGTGGGCTGCGAGATGGTTGCCACGGTCCCTTGCCTGGGGAGGCCGCCGGACTGATTTGGAGGTGGCAGGCGGCTTCTTGGAAGGGCCAGATTCAGCGGCTGGGTGTGCAGCACGTAGGGTGTGGGTAGTGGGCCTTGGGCCTCTGCCTTTCTGGGCTGCAGGGATGCAGTCTAGAGAATTGGGTCTATAGCCCAATTCCCCTATTTTCTCACACTTGGGTCGGGTTTGGGCTTTTTGGGGGTGGTCTGTCCTGCTCTTTGTCCTGCATCTGTTCCTAGAATGTTGTTGTGGGTGTGTTGAATGTCGCGACGTACACCAAAAGGGTCTTAGGCGTGAAGATGTTCAGGACATTGGTTCCATTTTTGGGCAGTGTAGGTTAGGGAGTTGTTTTCAATTCTGCATTCTCTTTTCAGCAGTTCCTTTAGGATTTTAGTTTTCAAGTATGGATTTCTTTTGGATTTAGTACTCTTCGTGAGCTTGCATTGTAATATGAGTGGTGCTTGTACCCTTCATGCTTGACCGAGTGAGGTCGTCATGATTTCGATCAATGGATTAGTCTTCCGTTGCCCTCAAAAAAAAAAAAAAAAAACTATGCGTGCCAATCCAAAGTCTGAGATTTTCGGATTCATTTTCTCATCCAGGAGAATGTTACTGACTTTTAAATCTCTATGTATCACCCTCACATAGGAATCATGGTGGAGATAAAGAAGACCTCTAGCAAAACCCTAAATAATATTAAAGCGTGTAGCCCAATTAAGCATTGCTCTCTTCATTCGATCTAATCAAATATTCAATGGACCCAGTTAGAGTAGTAATGTTATTCATATTTCACAAGCATGTAGCAAAGAAACATTGAAGATCACTAGACTTCTAGCCTTAAATATAACTAGATTTCTACACTTTAAGTGTTAAAAGATAGGAGACATTTGTATGAAAAGTAGTGAGTACATAATACAGATCTGAACTGAACATACACAAAAATATTTGACAATGGTAAGCATTAAACTTGCACGGCTTAATGCCTTCCATAGTCAAACTCTATGATAATTTTTAACTTGGTAAATTCAGTTTATGTGAGTTCATCATAACTCTATGCTAGAACTTTTCAAGAATATATATATTAAAAGGAATATAAGTAAAGATGAGTAAAGTATTGCAGCTAAAATAAAACACTAGTGAAACTAATCAAATAGAAAAGTATCCAAGCTTTTGTTTGGCATGAACTCATAAATCAGTAGCTTCTCATCCTCTTTAACACAGCAACCCATCATCCTAACAAGGTTTTTGTGTTGAAGATTGGAGATCAACAGCATCTCATTCTTGAACTCTTCGACACCTGGTCCTGAGCTACTAGATAGTCTTTTTACTGCTGTTTCCTTCCCTTCTGGTAGCATCCCCTATATGATGCCCACAAATTAGTCATTGCTGCATGTCTATATCCTGAACATGTAGACATGCTATATATGTTTTTCTTAGCAAAGAAAATACCTTATAAACTGGGCCAAAGCCTCTTTGCCTGAGTTTGTTTGTGATGCTGAAGTAGTCTGTGGCGATTAGTATGCTATCAAAATCATATATCTTTAGCTCTGAGAAATCATGCTTTTCTATATATTCTCGAAGACCATCTCTATGAATCTTAATCATACTAGTTGATTCCAAGCGTTGTGTTGTTAATTCAAAGTTTCCTAATTTTGCAAATAAAACTATCAAACACAGAGTTGGAACTAGAAAGGAAGCAACATTCGGGTAACAGACAGTAAATAATAATTTCTTATAATGTGACAAATTAATTGACCCCCTCATCTAATTGTCTTACACTTTTGGTTAGCACGCCACCTGTGCAAACAGAAGATTATAGCAACCAAGATGCTCATAAATCCAATAGTTGTAAGGCTTGCAATTAACTTTATCGGTTTTCCTTCAACTGAAAAAAAAAAAAAAAAAAAAAAAAAAAAAAAAAAAAAAGCAAAGTGGTGTTAGCTCAGTGGTTAGAGCACCCCCTACCTAAGATCGAGGTCATAGGTTCGAGTCACCATGGGGGTTCGAGTAAAATCCTTTGATCCTCTTTTTTAATGAGAAAAAAAAAACCTTACAATACATATGAAAATTAGTGGTGTACGAGTTGTGCAAGAGCTATTAACATTTACCTAGTTCTGAGTGTGCTAGGCGAACGTAAAGATCTTCTCCAAAAGCTAGAAACTGCTGCATAAAGCTCTTTTGACCAGACCAAACACCCTACGTTATCAACATAAGCATAAGCCAGGCAAGAACAATTACTCAGGCACCGTGTCTTGCAGTCCTCGAACTTGTCCATAGCCACAGAACCCAAATATTCATGAAAATTGGGTAATTTCAATCTTTCCAACTTCAAAAACTCATCCTTTCCTTTTGATGAGACTGATTCATTTGTGTTGGTCTTACAAGACAAGTTCGTTCGTCTCACACAACCTCGGGTCCGGTTTCTTTTGCTCCATTCCTCATTTGACTTGGGTATAAACCCTTTCAAACACTTGCAAATTGGAGATTCAGAAGCTTTGCAAACCCCAAAAGGTCTACAGGCACCATAATTATCGCATGGGTTGTTCCATGACTTCCACTCAAGATAGCAGTTCTTGCCACTTTCTGAAAACAGAAATCTCAGTATACCTTCAGAAGATATGTCGGCATATGCAAGAACTTTGTCACCAGGAATTTTGTCAAAACTGTAAGATAAATACCTTGTTCCCTGTGGCACATTATCAACAAGAGTCCATGGATTTAGATACTGAGAATTCGACGTGGGTATACCAATAAACCTTGATTTATACCATGGCCCACTTCTCCAGTGGGGAGTAGATCCATTAGTCCAAATATTTTGTGCCAGCAACTCTGCTAAAGTCCAACCAAGAATATCCCTGGTGATGGATCATTTTCACTTTTTCGAGATGTCAAGAAATTCCGTTTTCCAGAACCGCTATCTATCATATCCCAGCAACATGCTTGGCAGATGTGTGTCACTAGGATCATTGAAACTCACCCACAAATCAGCTCCCATACCATCTTTGACAATGAAGTTTCCATTATCTAAGAGAACTGCCGATGAACAATTAGACATATTGGCTGACCAGACAGAAATCTGTTTCCCATCTTCGAGCTCCAGAGTCCCATTGATGCCAATGCTCAAAGTAGCCAAGGTGTCTGAAGCAGCAAGAGGAATATCTCTGTTAGCTACCCATACATATTTACAGGGAAATATACTTTTGTGCCACAATCCCACATACTTATTAGCAGAACTGTTGGGACTGAAGTGTTAGAGTTATAAGAAAGCTTGAAGAAGATGATGGAAAAACCCAGAAAAAGAGAGAGTTTTGTACATCACTATAATGATGAAAATTACAATCTGTTTTTGTTTACAACAAGATATCCTATATTGACTTGACTTGGGGTAATATACCCCTTTTAGCCTTAACATCCGCCCCCAAGCTGATGAGAGGGAACCAGCATCAGATTGCAGCAGATGAAAGAGTAAGATCCATCATATCTTTGACCTTATGCTTGATAGCTGTGACTCCACATATTGTTGTAATGTAGATGAATGATCAATCATGGGGAAGCCTTCATACAAGCCTTCGTTGAATGCATCACCAACAACCTTTGAAATAAGAAGAACGAGCATGATAAGAGGCAAAAATTTCAGATTATTTGTGATTTCAATCATTCACATTGAACCTCCAAGAAAAGAAGCTCTTCCAAGAAGTGCATATGTCCCCTCTTCTGGACAAAGAATTTTACCACCAACATGGTTCCAAGTAGTGCATATATCTCCGGGCAATTGGTCAGTTCCAGAAGTTCTCGTCTTTGAACCCACTGAAGATTGTCTCAAAGCATTTCCAATTGCACAATGTTCAACTTTTCCACACATAATATCAGAACCTAGGCGTAATCCTCGCCCAACCTGCACGTTCATGTTAATGTTCCTAGATTCTATCCCACAATATTCAGTTTCTCTGCATTCCACTTTTCTTGATATAGAGCGATCAGCAGCATTAGTGACACATGTATCAGAACCATAATCAACAGGTTCAATTTCTTCAAAATCATTCTCCTCCCCATAAGGTACATCTGATTCCCTCAACTCTCCATCTTCAGTGTCACATGCCAGATCTATTAGCTCCAAACAGCTCCCAGAAACCTCTACCTTCTTAGCAGATACATCTTCTAAATCACTATGCATTTGAAGATCTCTTTCCTGGCGTGAAGTCTTTTGAGTTTCTTGAGCTAGACAAGTCTGTTCTTCTTTTCCTTCACAAACTTCAAGCTCCAATATAACTTCTCGGTTTAAATTCTGTGATTCCCCAAGAAGCTCAGTATCACAACTATCATATCGAGACCACTCATACTCTGCTAACTGGGCATCTCCGTCCAAGCATTCAACAACAGTCTCTGAGTTTTCTCCTTTCCAACCAGAATCAATAACACTAATGTCGTCCAAACTAAATTTTCCAGAATCAACTGGAACAACTTCAGAACCATCGTCTTCAGCACAACCATTTGAAACACAAGTAGCCAATTTAACATCATCACATATGGAGGCATCAAGTGATTCAAGAGTAGCTTCAGGAGCTTCTTTCTGATTCTTTGAACAAAAATTGGATGAATAAACAGAGTTGCCTTGCTGTGGAAAACCTTCACCTCCGGACTGAGAAAAATCCACATTGTTATTGTAGCTATAGTTCATATTTGGAGAGAAGTTACCATTTTGTTGTGGGAAGCCATTTTGTTGCATGAGACCTCCATTTTGCCAAAAGTTGTGTCTCTGCTGAAATATTCCTTTTTGCTGAGTAATACCATAATCAAATGCTCCAAAGTTGTATTGAATTCCACCATCATATTTGGCATTTGTAACATGAGTTGGTGCAGGAGCATACCTACTGAAACTATCACCATGTGCCATCATTTCAGTCTTGAACCTCTCAAGCATGGACTTTATAGTTTGTTCAATCTCACTTTCAGCTATCAACAAAAGAGATCTTAATTCTTCCGTCGAAACAGAGGAGCTTAGTGCTTTGATTCTTATTATAGTTTTTATGGTAGCAAACTCTGAGGGAAAACCATGAAGAACCGAGTCTACTATGTCTCATCAGCCATATAAACTTCCATTGTAGCAAGCTGATCACAAATTGACTTGACTCGAAGTAAGTACTTATCAATAGAGTCTGAGCCTTTTTGGATGCTGTATAAGGAGGCCTTGAGATTCATTATGTTATACACTGAATCATCAACATATCTCTTCTTAAGTCGACACCAAATTCCATAGAGGTCTTACTTCCAACAATGAAGGAGAGAGCATCACTAGACAGAGTAGCTGCAAGAATAGACATAACAGCAGAATCATTCTGCACCCAATCCATGCACTCCTTTGTCATATCAGACGTAACCCCACCTTCTTCTATAACTATGTATTGTGGTGGACGAGGGAATGATCCATCGACATATCTAATGAGCCCACAACTTGAAAACATTGTCTCTACTAGAAATTTCCATAATACATAGTTTGAGTCATCTAGGCGAACTGTAATTAGATTGTAGAAATTGGACAGAAGACAATTTTGTTACACAGTACTGTTATCCATGATGCAATGCAACACAGACTTGTAAAAAAACTTGAAAGAGACTCACAAATCTTCACAACCTGAAAGAGACTCACAAACCTTCACAATTCAGTTCTTCTTGACGATACAGCAAAATACACTTATTTCCTTCACCAATTTTTCATCGATCAACAACCAGATTCTAGAAGAAATCCCAATTCATAACAGAGAGAACCTCTGAACTAAAATCCCCAAAATTCTAAGGTTTCGAAGTATCAAATGTAGAAATTACAGAGATTCTTGTATCTTCAACTATAATTTCCAGTAATCATATACTTAGAACTGAAATCCAAAGCTTCGATAGTATGAACAATAGCTAAAATTTCAACAACAACAAAAACTCCCAAATCGGTGATGAACTTATCTGAATCTTGAGCCGAAATTAAACGAACAGCTTGCTATTTTGATCAAATTGTAGTGATTCTGAAGAAAAACTTGATTCTTGATGACTTTTCTTGATGAAATCTAGGTCACAGATCAACCTGAGCTCTTGATACCATGTTAGAGTTATAAGAAAGCTTGAAGAAGATGAGGGAAAAACCCAGAAAAAGAGAGAGTTTCGTACATCACTATAATGATGAAAATTACAGTATGTTTTTGTTTACAACAAGATATCCTATATTGACTTGACTTGGGGTAATATACCCCTTTTACCCTTCACATGAAGAAGCCCAATTCGAATATAAGGCCAGGAGAGACTAGAGTTTGTCCCTCTGCTAATGGATGTGAAGGAGTTATGTTATATACTTCAGCACCGTACTGTGATGGAAACAAACTGGAGATTAATAAGAAAAACAAAGTAATGCTACCTAGTTGCATCCCTACTTGAATATGTTTCGCAGAAGAACAATGTCAAATATTTTCTGTTTCACAGGGATAGCTTGGCTCCTGAAAGTACTAAAGAACCTAGGCCACACAGAACTACGTGTAGACCAGGTAATGCAGAAAGTTCTATGATAGTTTTGCCAATGCTTTCAAAGTCATGGAAAACAAATTTTGAAGACTTAGCTCCTTATGAAGGCTGTGATTGACTGATTGTCAACCAAAAAAGCATATATCAGTATACGTCAATGTGACTAAGTGACATTACATTGATACATTTAACTCTCACCATCTTCTATGGCGAATCTCAGTTTGCTAACATACTTATTGGGAAGGAAATAACAAATACGTAGCGTGTAGGTCAAGTATCCTGTGGACACCTTGAGCTGTTACACGATTAATACGGCACATCTCACTATCTTCTTTGGTCACTTTCAGTAACATTCAAACTTTTAAGTAAGTGTTTCAACCAAGGAAACAATTAACATTTAAGAAAAAGAATTGAACTTTAAGTGAAGAAAGCAAAGCAGCGTATAATATTTTCATCCTAAGAGACCCAGATTACATGGAAAATTGGAAAGAAATAATCTGATAGGTAAAATTCAGCACAAGGAATTCAGAAAAAGTAAATGAAACCCAGTAAATATTACCCATGACTTTTCTCCCCCAACCCCTCACCTGAAACCAATCAATCTCTACATGAAAGAATCATAACATGCATCTTCATGACAAATAGGTGGAATAAATATGCCTCCAATGATTAAATTGAATTCTCATTAGTCCCAGTGAGCTTCTTACTCACAGCAATGGAAGCTCAAGTGCTGCTACAAATTACTTAACACAATGCTGAAATCACATTAAGTAAGCAAGAATCAAACGTACCTGAGAGAAGTGAAAGGAAATGAGAACAGAGCAAGGGTGGAGGCGACTTAGAAATTCCATGAAGAAATCGAAAACTGACAGTGGACCGGTGAATCGAATACGACGCCGACCGGCGAGCCAAAAAGCCGCCATCGATGGCTCTTCTTAATTTCACAAAATTCTCAGTGCAAAAGGTCCATGATTTGATGTTTGAAGTTTTCATTTTTGGTTTTTGGTGCCGGGTGTAGGGAGTAAACGTTTTGATGACTGCAACAAAAGTACAAAATCGCACCACACCAAAAGGTCCATGAAAAAGATGACAAATTCTGTTAATCTGAACTGTTTTTTTTTTTTCCTCTTCTTTTTTCACCAAGTATTTTTTTTATTTTTTTTTTATTTGCAGAATGAGCCGGGTGAAACAAGCTGTGTCCAACAAATGTTAAAGCCTCCTGTCATAGCAAGCTGTATTTTTTTTGTAGCAGCACCTCCTATCACATCTTCATCCTCTGCCATCCTATCAAATGTCTTTCTCAACTCCAAAGCTGTGTCCAACATCAGGTAGGTGGACACAGCTTTGTTATTGAGGAAGGCATAGTTTAACTAGTAGGACTTGGAGTTAAGATGCTTGTGTAGATGCTGCTACAAGCATCCTAACTCCAAGTTCTACTAGTTAAACTAGGCTTCCCATCCACCATATTAGTACTTAAAATTTATTGCCCCTCCTCTAAATCAACTCTGCCTAGATAACCCTTACAAATAAGCTCAATGTGTTTCCTAAGTGAGCTAGTGCCATTCTCCCTAGAATCACATGCTAGATGGTTAGGGCAATACTTACATTGAGCTCGTTTTATGCTCCCAACAACTGTTTCCACTCCATCGACCACCTCGATTAGTGGCTAATCAAACTTGGTGAAGTGCTCCCAAATTTCTGAATGTACTGCTGCAGTTTTTTTTTTCTCCCTCTTCCTCTTTGAAACTCTTGGTCTCGAAGTCGGAGCAAAATTTTTCTTCTTGCCTCTCGGACCAGCAACAGTGGTTTCTTCTTCTTCTTTTGATGCATTGGGACTACTGGTTTCTTCTTCTGTTGGAGCAGCACATTCAGCCATCAACTCATGACCAACAAGACTGTGACTTGAATCGGAGGTCATTGAGGAATTAAATCAATTAATGAATAATGAATAGGGAAATGAAGGGATTTAGGATGTTGAATTGTTGAAGGGATATAAGATTTTAGGGTACGGTTTTGCCGTTTTGGGAGAAATGAGAAAGAACTGGAGGAGTGAAAATAGGGATTAGGGTTTAGATAAAAAAAAATGAAATGAGAAAATCTTGATTCTATTCGGGATTTACATATATATAGGGTAACATGTGCAGTTCCTCGGTTCATGGTGGTATTGAAGTATTGGAACCGAAACCGAACCGCATTTTATACACTCGGTTCGGTTCTTGAAAATGATGTATTCTCAAAGCTTGGAACTACACCGAACAGCCAGTTTCGGGGCGGTTCGAATCGGTTTTTCGGGTCTAAAGTCCCAGCCGTACCAATAATATATTTTTATTCTCATCTACCCAATTTAACATAAAAACATAATTTTACCCTCAACCTAATTAATAAATTACAAATTATGCCACTCTCCTCTCTCTCTCTCTCTCTCTCTCTCTCTCTGGTGAAGGATTGGGCAGCACAAATCTCACTCTCTCTCCGATGAAGGATTGGGTCGGTGGCAACATTAGAGTGGGTTTCGCAGCCGGTGCAGTCCGACCCCATCACATTGGAGCTGGTTTCGATAGTTTCATAGCTAGTGTAGTCCGATCCCAGTCGTCGTAAAGCCGAATGTGGCGTTTTGATAGAGGAGCATCATCACCACTACCTCAGGCCAGAGATCGGCGACTATTTCGGTGTTGGGCGACTCCGGCGTTGAAGTTAGCGACTATGCCTACAGTCTCGTCGGCGCAGGTGTTCAGGCCGATGGTTCGAGCAGTTGAAGGTGCTACATTCGCTTTGGTAGCTAACCTACAGACAGTTGCTACAGTTGAAGGTGCCCAGAATTGATACTGCAAATGACCTTCTTGAGAGAGATAGAGAGAGATAGGTGGGTGCCCAGATCATTTTCTCAGTGCCCAAATCAATTTGTTTTTTGTTTTTTTTTTTTTAAAGTAATAGGGCAGAAAAAAAGATAAGTGTTTTAGGGAAACGAGAATTGAGAGATAATCGCTGTGTATTCTCATTGATAATATGGGCCTCTTTATATAGAGGATTACAATGCATAGAATCTCAATCATACAAGGAAAGTAATTCTACATTGAATAGGATTTCATTCTAATTAAATCCTATTACCACTAGGTCAAGTAACCTAGAGTTTGGGCTAAACACAAATTAGGTTTTCCTTGAATACTCCCCCTTGTGTTGCCCAAAAGCGGTGTTTCTCTCGTTGCCTCGTTAAAAACCTTGCCGAGTAACAAAAACCCAGTGGGACAAAAATAACCTCGGTCGAAGGGGAAAAAGAGCACAACACACCCTTCACAATTCGAGACGAACATGTAGATATCTCCCCCTGATGTCTGCGCCTCCCCCTGATGACTACGATCATAGGAGTTCAGATAATTTCCGCAAGCCAATTCTTGCCACATGTTTCTCGAACGTGGATTTGGGCAATGACTTAGTAGACAAGTCTGCCGCATTGTCCTCAGATCGAACCTGGTTCACTTTGATCTTGAGGAACTTCTGTTGTTGCTGATTATGCTTGGTGTTATCGCTTTTGATGTAGCCTTGCCTCATTTGTTCAAAACAAGTAGCATTATCCTAAACGCTCGTAGGCTCATCTGTGGTAAACTTCAAACCACAATTGTTCGAACATGCGTGATTATGAATCCAATCCATATCCATTCACGAACCACTTCATGAAGAGCAATGATCTCTGCATTGTTCGAAGATATAGCGATGGTCTATTCTGTAGACCTCCAAGATATCATGGTCTTTTCCCATGGTGAACACATAACCAGTTTGGGAGTGAACTTTGTGTGGGTCGGAGAGATACCCAATATCAGCAAAACCTTCCAAAACACACGTCGTTTTGGGATGGGGATAGTGGACACAGGCCAGTGTTGGCGGCGTACCTGGTGTGTGATGGGTCCGAATCCATCATCTCTTTGTAGGGATAGAACAAGCCCATATCACTCATACATCTCAAGTATCGAAAGATATCTTATACACCAATCCAATGGCGTCGCGTTGGCGCAGAGCTATATCTAGCTAACAAGTTCACAACATATGAGATGTCCGGTTTTGTGCATTGGGATAAGTACAATAATGCGCCTATTGTACTAAGGCACTTCTGCCTCTAGCACATCTTCGTCATCATCCTTTCGACGAAGAGGATCCTTTTCAGGATCAAGACTACGGACGATCATGGGGGTGCTTGAAGGCCTGACCTTGTCAAAATGCCTAAGCATCTACCGACACGATGCTCAAGTTCTAAACGGAGACATAATCGTGTTCTCCCAAAATCCTTCATCTCAAACTACGGATTTCAAAGTTCAGCGGTTTCCCTTAACTCTTTAAAGGCTTCTAATGGAGATCATGTCCAACATGAACCGCGATAGAATCAGAAACTTGTCATAGAAACGCGTGGGCATATCCCTTCCCAATTAAGTAGTCACTTTAGTGAGCGTTTCAACCTTATTGTAAACGCGCTCCGTGGTCTAGAACCTCTTGACTTGGGTAAATGAAGTTCGCCATGAACCTTCATGTATATTCCGTATCTAGATCCCTATAGAGATACGTAGTGACCATATTTGTAAGCTGCATGTTCAGTTATTAGGAAACTACCAAACTGACAAGGTAGTGGAGTGCAATGACATCCATTACGAGAGAATATGTCTCATCGTAGTCGATTCCAGGGAGTTTTGTGAGAAGCCTTGCGCCATAAGGCGAGATTACCATCTCTTTTTCTCACTACGCTTTCTAACGAAGACCCATTAGTCAACAGGTTCTATGTTAGGAGGTGTTGGCATCTCTAGCTCGAAAACCTTCCTCTTCGTTAGAGAATCCATCTTAACCTGGATCGCATCTTTCCATTTAGGCCAAAACTCTCTATGTTGGCATTCATTCATCAACGGAGCGTGGTTCGATATCATCTGACTCAACGAACTCATGCGCAATGAAATACGCAACTACATCATCAATTATGTTGGAGTTTCTATCCCACGTCTCATGTACACTAGTGTAAGTTTCATAGAGCTCTATATTCTCAGGATTAGGTTCTGACGTTGAGGCATCCCCCAACGATAACCATAACCTAGAAGATTCTCATGAGGTGGATTTTGAGTGTCGATGATTCAAGGATTGGTTTGTGCCAATGTATCCTTCGAACCCACGGGCCTCCCACGCATCCTAGCTGGGGCCATGGCCTGTAACGCCAGAGTGCCACTCTCTTTGGCATTGGCGCCATGCCTACCTCCATGTAGGGTGGCGCTACGTCCTCTCATAGGGACGGACGTCCTTCCTTGCAGGCATGTTTGCAGCATATTTGTGTGATCTCGTCACTTTAATAGGGATCAAGATGAGACATAGTGGGGACAGACCACGGCAATTCCTGTCGTTCCTGTTGAACATCTGTGTTCTTATCTCCCCCGAACGATGGGAAGTCTGTCTCATCAAAGTGACAACCCGCAAATCTAGCGGTAAAGAGATCGCCTTGCAAGGGCAGTAAGTGGCGGACGATTTTTGGAGTCTCAAATCCAACGTAGTTGCCCATTCGTCTGTAAGGACCCATCATAGAGCGCTGTGGCGGCGCAATTGGCACAAAAATGGCTCACTCAAATGTGCGCAAGTACAAAAGACGTGTACCCAGTCACTAGCTGTAACGCAGAGGTACATTAAGTGGCGGTAGGTTGTAGACGAATTAGCATAGCTACATGCGATATCGCATCACCCCAAGTGGATGTAAGAAGATTGGTGCGCATTACCAATGTTCGGACTACCATCGTAGTCGTTTCTGCGAGACCAATTGGGTGTGTACATGGGAATGTGATGTCCAACATCAAGCCCATTGCAATATCCATCGAAAGTCTTTCGATGTAAACTCTCTAGCATAGTCAAATCCAATTGACTGAATAGGATGATCTGGGGAGTGAGCCCGTTGTCATATGATATGTGCTAGGAGTGTAGCATAAGCAGCATTTCAAGTGGACAATGGCACAACACGTGACCAGCGTGTTTGCGTGTCAACCAACATCATGAGATATTTAAACGTCCGCAAGTTGGTTGAACTAGTCCACAGAATCCCTAAGGATTCTATGTAAGAACATAATGAGTATTTTCTTAACCTTTGCAGAGGACAGTCTCAGTCCTAAGTTCCCTAAGGAACGGGCTTTGTAAAAACGAGCGAGAGGCTTTAGAAGCAACCAATTAGGATTTTGGTTGGGCCTGAGTGTCTAAAACGCTATTTGAAGCAAGTTGGTGATTGCAGCATCACCTGCGGTGCCATCACCATGATGGATGCCATGGAACGCCATCCATGGCATCATGGATAGGGACTACGCCAGCCCTAGGCTGGTGGTGGACGGAGGCAATGCCCTAGGCTGCAGCGTCAGTCACACTTAGTCCAGGAATCAACTTTTGATTCATGCTTCATTTCGCTCGAGAGAAAAGATGTCCATGTGAAGTCTTTAGTAGACGGATCATCATATCATGACCAGGATGACCTATCCTGTCGTGACAAAGCCAATATGTGTCTAAATCCAAGAGATCTTCTCCCATAACTTTTATTGGATTAATAGCTCGAATAGTGACATAGAGTCCACTAGAGAGACACATAAACTTCTCTAAGATGCGTCTTTGTTCGCAATCATTAGAGGTATTGTAAAGGAACTCATTTTCGTTCTCTACATGCATTTTCTCATGGAATTCGTTGGCTATTCATAGGGTACGATTTGCCCTAAGAGCGTAGAGAGTTTCTGTGACAGCTGTAATCAAGGTGCCATTTGGCAAGTGGAACTTGGGCTATTCCATGTCCTTGAATTAATACTGATGGCCCAGCCATCGTAGTCACAAAGTCATATGCTCAGAATCAAAATGGAGTCATAATGAAAAGAACTCGAAATTTTATTCATAAGCCAACAGAGTACATCATTGTCTCTTAACCATTAGGAGAATCTAATCCAAATGCTAGCTAATGCAAAACAATGGTAGTCGTCTAACTTCTTTCGGTAATTCCAAAATAAATGTGACCAGGTGAGTAGAGAGATGTCGGTGGAGCAAGGCTCACTTAAGTACCACTAATCTCAAAACCTTCCTAGACATCACACTTACTGTGGGTGAGCCTACTTTGAAGAAAGACTAAACCATCGGCATTTACTACAAAGTATATGGCAATTGCCTATTACATCTCTTGGAAAAATAAAGACTTAAACAGAATTGGCGATCTATTGATCCCAGCCAGATTTGTAGTCTCCAACCCTTCACTTTAGATCATCTTCTTGATCTTCTTGTTCCACATAGTGAGCTTCTCTTGCTTCACAATATGCTTTGTAGGCGGTGACAAGTTCTTCACGAGCTCTACAAATGTGTGCCCAATGATCAGACACTCCACATCGAGAACATACATCTCTTTGCTCAAACTCCATTGATTGAGGCGCTTTGAAAGCGTCATTTAGATGGCTCTTAGTGTTGGTGGTGCCACCAACATGGCCAAAGGCGTTGCCTCCCTCTCTCTTTCCACGTTTACCTTTTCGGTTCCGTGTTCGCCTATTTTGGCGGTTACCTTCCCAAGTAGAGCGATTATATGGATCAGAATGTCCAGAAGTATATCTAATATTAGGGTTTCGCTCTTGGCGCCCTCTCTTAGAGGTGCGACTATAATTGGATTCCGAAATATGCTCTGTTTCCACAGATCTCGAATTATAGTTCTTCACAAGGATATTGTCATGCTTTTCAGCGACATTCATAGCTCTAATGAGCTCATGAAACCTTGTGATCCGTCTTGCATTAACATCGATTCGATAGTTCTTAATTAGCAACCATCAATACAGAGACGGGGAAGGTAGAGAGAGTCTTCTCAATCAACATCGCATCTGTGATATCTTTACCACAGAATTCCATTAAGGATTTAATGCGAAGTGCTTCCGAGTTATAGTCAAGAACTGACTTGAAATCACAGAAGTGGAGGCTATGCCATCTCACTTCTAGGTCAGGAAGCAAGGAGTCACGGATGTTGCCAAATCTTTCTTCGAGTGAGACCCACAGCCTTATGGGGTCTTCTTCATTCATACACTTGTACTGGAGCGAATCATCCATATGACGAGTTATTAGGATGATGGCTTTCGCCTTATTTGCCTTTAAGGCTGCTCTATTTGCTTCCAAAGCTTGAGCTTGCTCAACAGTTATCACGTCCTGGCTAGGCTCGAGAATCATATCCAGGATTCCATCAGCCTTGAGATGCTGGCGGATATCACGAACCAACCTGTGATATCCAGAGCCAGTTATTCCCAATGGAGTAAAGTCCAATTTGTTCAGGTTACTCATCCTGAAAGAGAACAAGAAATTAGGGTTAGTTTCGGAGCGAAATAGGCTACCACGAAAACATATGAAATTTCTGAGCGTAATCGCTTCCAAGAAATTAGGAATTTCCGAGTGTAGTCGCTTCCAAGAAATTCGTTTCCAAGATATATTGGATTAGATTGAAACAATGATGTAAGTGGTCGATCATAAATTCTCTACAAACTCTAAGTTTGGAGATCTCAACAAGCTCTAAGCTTGGAGTGAGCACGAACCCCCACAGTTCGGCTTAATTTGGTCTCCCCTATAATGAAGAAAGGGGGGTAGAAGAAGGGAGGTTGCAAGTCCCCGAGAAAAAGAAGCGAAAAAGAATAAAAAAAACTTCAAAAATGGGAACTTTTAGTAAACCATACCTCTTAGGATTGCAGAGCGTATTCGTTCCTTATTGTAGGATTGCAGACGAGCTTCAGTCCTAGGCGAATCAAACTTGTTGAAATTCGGAGCAAATTCGCTTCTGAACAGCTCCCACTCCGATTGGTGTACAGGTCTCAAAACAACTCCAATAGGGCTTGAATTTGGAGGTTAGATAGAAGAGACAGACTTGAACAACTTTGATGAAGGAATAATTTTGATCTGAAGTTCTGAACTAGGCGTTTCGGGGCTTGAAAACTGACTGATATGCACAGGAACGAGCATGCTGAACAGCTCCCACCTCGAATGGTGTACATGTCTCAAAACGACTCCAATAGGGCTGAAATTTCGAGGTCAGGTAGAATAGACATAGATGAACAACTTTGATGAAGAAAGTATTTTCATCAGAGGTTCCTAACAAGACGTTTCGGTGCGTGAAAGCAGACTGATCTGCACAGAAACGAGCGTGCTGCTGTGTTGCAGGGGGCCGCAGGCGTGCGGCAATGCTGCAGGGGCAGTAGGCGGCACACGGGTGCGCAAGGGCTTCAGGGGCAGCATAGGGCATAGCTAACAAGGGCTAGGAGCTTGCGGCAGTTTTGGTGAGAAGAGTTTTCGGGTTTTTTGTTTTTAGGGCTAGGGTTAGGGCTCGTGCTGATAACGTGTTTTAGGGAAACGAGAATTGAGAGATAATCGCTGTGTATTCTCATTGATAATAGGGGCCTCTTTATATAGAGGATTACAATGCATAGAATCTCAATCATACAAGGAAAGTAATTCTACATTGAATAGGATTCTAGATCAAGTAACCTAGAGTTTGGGCTAAACACAAATTAGGTTTTCCTTGAATAATAAGAAGGTTTTGAATGTTTATTGGGAGGCAATAGACGTTTAGAATTGATGTAATCTCCTCGGTTTTTTTTTCTTTAATCAAAGTTTTATTTGTCTAATTTTAAGAATATTAGTTCATATTTCGGTGACCGAAAGTTCTATTTGGGAGTAATAGACGTCTATTGGGGAGTAATAGACGTCTATTGGGGAGTAATAGATAGCCTATTGCCCCTATATTGGGGGGTAATAGACGTCTATTAGGGGGCAATAGACTATTCGGGAAATAGACGTCTATTAGGCGGGAATAGACCTCTATTGCCTCTCTATTGGGGGGCAATAGACGTCTATTGGGGGCAATAAACTTTTCCGGTGACTTATGAGATCTCCGACTATCTCTTTGGGGACTTCAGACGAGGTTTTTAGGAAAGTCTTGTAGGTGGCGGCCGGTGATGGGAATCCGGCGAAAGTTGGCCGGACTCCGACGACCGGTGACGGGGCTCCGGCGAAGTCTCCTATGGTTTCTCTCTCTTCCATTCTCTCTCTCTCTCTCTCTCTCTCTCTCTGAGTAACACATGGGTAAGGGTAAAATGTATTAAAAAAAATAAAAAACAAAAAAAATAAACTTTATGGGGTATTAGGGAAGACTTCCTTATAGTGTTTTGGGTAAGGGGGAATTAAAAAAACTTAATAGGGTAAGTGGGAAAAAAATCTCTAGAAATGGGGTAAATGGACAAAAACCCAAAAAAAAAAAATTGGGTCTCTAACACTACTCTTTAGTCAATAAAAGTGGACCCATTTTGATACTTGAAGTCATCTCTATTAGTTCTATCCATATTTCCTTATATATAGAGTAATAGAAATATAGCCTGTGCGATGTTGCGGGTGTCTAGAGTTAATGTATTTTATAATGGGAGTCAGTGGTGGTAGGAGCGGTGGCGCCTAGGTGGCTTGATCTGGGTTGTGGTCGATGGTGGATGTTGGACAGCTTAGGCCTCTATCTTACTGGGCTGGCTAGGTACTGGGCCTGTTTTGGGCTTAGCCTATTCAAAGTTTTTTTAATCTAGCATTGTTTAGGTTTTTTTAAGCCATCATTATTCTCTAGGGTTGTCTCCTAGGATTTCAAGAAATAAATCGGGGTTGGTGCTTGGTTTCGTTCCAATGCTTTCTATAGTAGTGTCAAGTTACTGGCTTTGGTCTTAATCTTAGGATGATGTTGCAATTTAGGTTGCCCTAATTATATTATTTCATTTGGTTTTAGCTAGAAAGCTCCCTAAAAATGGCTCAATCTTGTCATAGCTGTTCTGTTGGGTGCGCTATTTTTGTGTAGTGTCATCTATCTTTGATATTAATAACTTGACATTCAATTACATCTGCAAGGTTCCTTCATGATCGCTTTCTGCAAGTTGGTTTGCACCCTTGTTCGTACTATAAGAAATCAGCAATATGGCTTGGTTTAAAAAAATTATGGCCGATGCTCCTTGTGAGGGTGCAATGGATCCTAGGAGATGGTTCTACAATAAGGTTTTGGAAGGATAAATGGTTAGGTGAGGAATTAATTCACTCCACAGATTATGAAGAAGAAGTAAGGACGCTCCTAAATGACAAAGTTGGTGACTTCATGTTGAATGGTGAGTGGAATCTCCCACCTAGCTTCTGCATGGTCTTTCCCCAAGTTGCCCAAGCTATCAGGAAAGTCCCAATATCGTCTGACCTTGCCCCGGACCTGTGACGTCCCGAACCCGAATTTACCAGTTTACAAGTCTTTTGATGGGTAAACGACATTTACATTTACTTTTTGGCTCCGTTTCGGTATTTTCGGGGGCCCTAAAAGTTGACTTTTTGTTCGGATCAAAATTTGAGAAAATGTTCTTCATGAAAGTTGTAGAGGACGTTAAACCGAGCGCGTGCATATGTGGTACGTAAAAATCGGAGTTCGTATGCGAAAGTTATAAGCGAAATAGGAAAGTTACTGTTTATAGTAAGAAGTATATATTTGAATTTTTACTGTTGAGCCGGGTAAGTTTTCTTTTTCCTTCTCTCTTCTCCCTCCCGTGGTTTTCTATCTTTCTCTCCTCTGCAACTCTCTTCCCTCTGCAACTCTCTTTCCCTCCAGCATATCTCCTCCTCCAGACCACCAAATGGCTAGCTGCTGGCCTAGATAGACTCGTCTCCTCCTCCTTAACCTGCATGTGGGAGTTGTTTACCGCGATTTGGCCGGAAATGTGGAGATCGAAGCCAACATTTTTACTGTAGCAAAATGGTCAACGCCGATTTCCGGTCACCTTCGGCCACAAAACCAGGTCCATTAGAAGCGTCTTGAGCCACTCTTCATGCCCTCTAAACCTCTTGCAGCGATTCGAAGCGTGGAGGAAGAAAGCATAATTGGAAAATTTCACTGTACTTCAGATTGCTTAATTGTTCGGCCACTTCAAGGTATTTTCTGACTTTGTCACAGTTGAGAAAGTTATTGGAAATGTTGAGATGATGCTGTGGTTGAAATTTGGTGGCCGGAGGAGGAGTTGGCCGCCGCATGAACAGTGTCACCGCATGAATAGTGCGATGGTGAATAGTGCGTATGAACAGTGATTTATATTATGTTTTTTATTAGCTAGTTAAATTCTATAATTATCATAGAACTTGTATGTGAAGTTTGGTGAATTTTGGAGAAGCTTGGAATTAATTATGAATTTTTGAAGTTTAGGGTTTCGATTATCGAATTACGAGAATCCGACCGTCGGATATCTCTCGGTTCTGCTTTGGAACCTTTAAATTAACGAATTGATATTAGTGGTATAATTTGGGTTGCATCCAAGGAGAAGTGGAGATGTAATTATGACGAATTGATTTTAGGAATCGTATTAATTTGTCGAATAACTATTCACGGAATATAATTGTGTACAGGGCGATGTACCGAGCTATTGCTCGACGAAGGAACTCGTATGCATGGTCGCCTAAATAGTACTGTGAGTGGACATTTGTTTTTAAATTAATTCCGCATGCAGTATTATTATTATTTTCTTTCAATTGAGATTTAATTATGTTTTGAATATTTGAGATTTAGTTTATCGAGATTTATTTATGGATTACGAGATTAGTATTGAAATTCCTTCCCGAGGGCTTTTAGTAGATTTTTGAGATAGTCATTCATGAGTTATTGAGTTGGGAAATGATTTTCGGGAAGTGACTGATTCGGAAAAATATTATGAGAATTATTGTTTTCGAATTTCAGTTTTTATGAAGATATACGAGTGCAATGGATTTAGCAAATATTTGAGCATGATTGATTTATCGAGATTTATTGGGTTTTGAATTCCGCACTTATCAGACTTGAGTTAGATGGAGCTTTCTTTCCGAAAGCAATTATTGAATTATAGAGTATGTGATTATGCTTTCGAGGATTTATTGAGATATCGAGGATTGAGTTAGCGAGTTATTACTGAGTTATGCTTTCGGTGAATTATTATTGATTTATTGAGGTAATATCGAGTTTCTTTCTGAAAGCAAGTGATTGAAAGAGGTTATTTTTCAGTTCTTGAGGAGGCTATTCAGTTTATTAAGGAGGCCAGTTTTGGCGCATACGTATCTTACCTAGTTGGCAGTCCCTTCTAGGTAATAGTCTGGTTGGCAGTCCCTTCCAGACTACAGCTCGGTTGGCAGTCTCATCCGATGCGTCACCTGGTTGGCAGTCCCTTCCAGATGACATGAGGTAGTTAGTCGGCAGTCCCGTCTACTACCTGTGGTTAGTCGGCAGTCCCGTCTACTACATGTGGCTAGTTGGCAGTCCCATCTATCCACCGCCTCCTATTCCGGTTGGCAGTCCCTACCGATGCGTCATCTGGGTGGCAGTCCCTCCTAGATGGCATGAGATGACTAGACAGCAGTCCTTTCTAGTCATCAAACGAGCCTCATGAAAAGGATGTTTTTATAAGGATTGAGGATGAGATTTTAAGAGATTTCAAGATGTTCTTGTTACGTGATTGAGATTTCAGTAAAGAGGATGATTAAAAGTGTTTCCAAGATTGTTACTGCATGCGAGGTTTTAGAGAATAACTTGGGAAAGCATTAAGTTTTAATTATTCATTTGAAATTACTTATTTTTCGTCCACTCACTCTAACGGATTTTAAATGTTTTCCCCTGGGCCATTCGGTTTTAAATGCCCAGTTTGCAGGCCAGTTTAGCTTGAGGTCGAGCGTACTTGGGGTTGAGGCATAGCTGTCATAGCTTCCGCATTATAAAAGCATCGGTCATTTATCTTGCTTTCTATTCTCTTGTTCGCCTGTATATTAGATTGCTCTGATAACCTATGAGATTAATATTCTTAAATTCAGAATTGTTTATGAAATGAGATATGTGAGATGTTGTGATATAGGGAGCAGGGTGGCTCCAGGAGAATAAGGATGGATGATTTAGAAGTGTGGATGTTTTCTACAGGTTTTGGGTTGTCCATTTTTAGGGGAAGTTCTGTCAAATTTTTGGTAGAATTTCTTCTAAAGTGGGCCCCGCAGGGCCTCTTCGGATTTCAGGGTGAAAACCGGGGCGGGTCCTGTCAGTTGGTATCAGAGCACTAGGTTGTAAGATTCTGTAGACTTGTTTTGATCTGGTTACCTTATATGCTTGATGTTACTCAGTACCTCCCGAGTGATGGCCCGACTGCAGCGGTTCCCCATCGTTTACTCTTCGGTGCTGAAGTATTCATCAAGTATGTAAGGTACGTGGTTAATTGATTTTCCTTCAGGTGCTATGCCTCTTATACGCCGACCTCATAGGGATCTGTCTGCATATCAGGTTGTTTAAGTGTCTTGCACCTTTTCATGGTGATGGTGATGGTGATGTTAGATTACCTTACAGGGTTGAGTTATGCTACGAAATGTGATCCGAGGGAATGTGGTGGTTATCTCTCCCTCGATGCTAACAAGTTTGTTGGGGTAAGGTTTAAGGTGCAAAACTGGAGTTCGATTTCGTGTTTGATTGTTAGAGTTGAGTGGGCATAGATTTGGGTTGTCTCAGTTTGCTATAAATTGCTTTAGAATCAGAATTGTTGATGGAAATGGAACTAGTAATATTAGTGGTTCTGACGTTGAACCAAGTTTCAGGAGTTGTGTTACATAATGTGATATGGCATGTATGTGACATTTGTGATATCATTGATAGTTGTTGGAGATTACTTGGAAATCATGACTGGTTATCTTGGCTCTTTGACCTAACCATGATATTTGGATTTTGTTTTGTTCGGATTGGAAGAAATTGATTTTTGATACATTGACTTATAATTGATCCTTTTGAAGTTGTGGATCGTATTGAGTAAGGAGATAGACAGAATTTAAGTTTGATATAGTTTTATGTTTGAAACTTGAGTATTTAGTTGGACGCATAGAGCTTTACAGTCGAGTTACGATCTTTGCCAGTATTTAATTGAGAAGATTAGAAACAACTTTTGTATATGAGATTGTGCCTATGCGTGTACTTAATTGATTATCCGTTTTGGCTGAAATGGTTGTACCTAAAGTTTGGAGAATAGCGGTAGTGATTTCGTTGGGTATTCATAATGGTGCAAGTGGAATTACTTGTGATACAGAGTATGATTCGAGTTATAAATTGAGGAGCCTTGAAGATTAATTGTGATAGATTCTTGGTGAAGTTTTTGCTAGACAGTTGGATTGTGATATTGTAAGAGTGGTTAGTGGAATAACTTTGAGGAAATAAGTTTCCTAGTTGGCTCCGGAAATACTTCTAATTAAGGTTTGACCAGAATTCTTGTTATATGTGGGTCAAACGTAATACGATATGTCTATGTAGTGGCGTATTTCAATGGTAATTAAATGGAGGAATTGGATCGCCAGGTGGTTGGATTAATTTCAGATCCAGGTACCGCTATGTGTGAAATGAGATGTTGGACGAGTGTCTGTTTTGCATCAAGGTTGTTGTTCGAGGAAAGACTCTGTGAACGGTGTTTGTCATCTAGGAAAATTGGTGGTTGCTTGAGTTGCATACTTATACTAACAGATTGCTTTGAAGGAATTAAGTGAATTTTACTACCTTGGTACCGTTACTGGTGGAATTGGTTAAACTGTTTGAGATTTAATTCACACTTTAATTGATATTTCTATTGTATGGTGGCCCATATTTGGAGAAGTACAGGAAGTTGTTGGTACGATTGATATTCTGTCACCATCACGGGTTTATAGGTACGTTGACTTAGCGGGATGTTGGAGTTGAGTTTGGAAATTAATTGTTTGGACCTTGGGTTTTATCAAGGGTTTCAATTGACTCTTGAAGTACTAAATTGTTGAGCGAGTATGGTTGAGTTGTGTTGTTGGATTTATGCTTAGCGAGATGAGGATTGAGAAATTTTGGTGCAATCTTAGTTAGCGCGGATTAGTTTTTGAAATTGTTGTTGTAGCTGGAATATTATTGAATAAGTGTTGTTAGAGGGTGGATCTTCAGCTACTTTATCCTCAGTTTAGCGATGACAGCGTCGCTTGGGGATTCCGGCTTTGAGCCATGCCAGGAGAGTTCGCTATACTCAAGTACTTGCAAGTTTGACGTTGATTATTGGAAGATTATGGTGTAGAAACATAGAGAAGAAAGAATGGACTATCTTGCTAGCAGTCTGGTACAGAAATTTTGAACATAAACAGGTGTGTGAAATGTGTCGCCTTATGGCCAGCAGGGTATATATCAAAGAAGTTTCTCTAGTTGACTTAGATGTCATCTCAAGGCTTTGATCAATGTTTTAGTCAGGTATCAAAGTAGCGCAATGAAAGTGTAGTGGCCCCATAACATGCATGATTAAGAACTTATAGGTTGGTTCGAGGCTACTCTTTGATATGCTTGACGACTATGGGATCTCTACGTGCACGACATTCGATCAGAAATCCAAACACAAATAGACAAAGAGGAAGTGTGGTTTTGTGGTTGCTAAGGAAATTGGTTGTTTCAGACATGTGGGTTATCAGTGAGCATCTTGTGGTGTTTTATTAACTGTTGGACTTTCCATAACCAGTGTACGAATTGAAATTGTTTTAAGTGTGAGTAAATGTATTATCATGTTGTTGGTAAACAAAGTGGATCTTCACTGTACGAGTTATATGAAAAAGAGTATGAATGCTACTATTCAAACTGAATAGTTTGTGATAATGACATTATGAATTATCTGAACTATTATTTGACCTAAATTTCTTGACGTCGAAGTTGTGTACTTGTGAGTATGTACTACTACATAGTTAGGTAAGACAAGCGTATCCAACTTGGAACATTGATACATTTGGGGTTCTAAGTATATGTTTTTGGTTGCTTGTGTAATCGAGATTGTCGAGATTATCAGCTATTCCAGTCGTTGACTTAAGATTGCAAAGGGAAAACTTAATCCAAAGAAGATTTGATTTTTGTTATGCAGTTTCAAGGCGTAGTTCAATCAAGTAACCGACCTTGATTTAGCCTAGAGTCTTTATTCTGAGAATTTTAGTAGGTGTTTCTGCTCACATAGTTGAACCATTTACAAGTTGCTTCAAACATAATGCTTTGACGATGTTCTCCCTTAGTTGTTAAGGACAGTCAGTAATGAGTGGAAGTAAATGTACCTCCTAATACACTGAATTTAGTAAGAATGCTGTGAGAATTATTCAGATCACAATAATTGACTAGATTTCAGCTAGAGGATTGTTTCTTCTAAGGGTTGATCTCCATGTTCTAATTGGTCAAGCTTTGGATCAGTTTTGAAGGTAATTTCTACATGATTTGAGCAGACTTGCACATCTTTTCTGTGCCTTATCATCGCCACGGCCGTACGATTGATGTGCTATTCATCTTCGTGACTGTTTATTATGGATTGGCGTGTGCACCTATCACTACTTCAACAGTATGGAATTTCGAGGACGAAATTTTTATAAGGTGGGGAGATTGTGACGTCCCGAACCCGAATTTACCAGTTTACAAGTCTTTTGATGGGTAAACGACATTTACATTTACTTTTTGGCTCCGTTTCGGCATTTTGGGGGGCCCTAAAAGTTGACTTTTTGTTCGGATCAAAATTTGAGAAAATGTTCTTCATGAAAGTTGTAGAGGACGTTAAACCGAGCGCGTGCATATGTGGTACGTAAAAATCGGAGTTCGTATGCGAAAGTTATAAGCGAAATAGGAAAGTTACTGTTTATAGTAAGAAGTATATATTTGAATTTTTACTGTTGAGCCGGGTAAGTTTTCTTTTTCCTTCTCTCTTCTCCCTCCCGTGGTTTTCTATCTTTCTCTCCTCTGCAACTCTCTTCCCTCTGCAACTCTCTTTCCCTCCAGCATATCTCCTCCTCCAGACCACCAAATGGCTAGCTGCTGGCCTAGATAGACTCGTCTCCTCCTCCTTAACCTGCATGTGGGAGTTGTTTACCGCGATTTGGCCGGAAATGTGGAGACCGAAGCCAACATTTTTACTGTAGCAAAATGGTCAACGCCGATTTCCGGTCACCTTCGGCCACAAAACCAGGTCCATTAGAAGCGTCTTGAGCCACTCTTCATGCCCTCTAAACCTCTTGCAGCGATTCGAAGCGTGGAGGAAGAAAGCATAATTGGAAAATTTCACTGTACTTCAGATTGCTTAATTGTTCGGCCACTTCAAGGTATTTTCTGACTTTGTCACAGTTGAGAAAGTTATTGGAAATGTTGAGATGATGCTGTGGTTGAAATTTGGTGGCCGGAGGAGGAGTTGGCCGCCGCATGAACAGTGTCACCGCATGAATAGTGCGATGGTGAATAGTGCGTATGAACAGTGATTTATATTATGTTTTTTATTAGCTAGTTAAATTCTATAATTATCATAGAACTTGTATGTGAAGTTTGGTGAATTTTGGAGAAGCTTGGAATTAATTATGAATTTTTGAAGTTTAGGGTTTCGATTATCGAATTACGAGAATCCGACCGTCGGATATCTCTCGGTTCTGCTTTGGAACCTTTAAATTAACGAATTGATATTAGTGGTATAATTTGGGTTGCATCCAAGGAGAAGTGGAGATGTAATTATGACGAATTGATTTTAGGAATCGTATTAATTTGTCGAATAACTATTCACGGAATATAATTGTGTACAGGGCGATGTACCGAGCTATTGCTCGACGAAGGAACTCGTATGCATGGTCGCCTAAATAGTACTATGAGTGGACATTTGTTTTTAAATTAATTCCGCATGCAGTATTATTATTATTTTCTTTCAATTGAGATTTAATTATGTTTTGAATATTTGAGATTTAGTTTATCGAGATTTATTTATGGATTACGAGATTAGTATTGAAATTCCTTCCCGAGGGCTTTTAGTAGATTTTTGAGATAGTCATTCATGAGTTATTGAGTTGGGAAATGATTTTCGGGAAGTGACTGATTCGGAAAAATATTATGAGAATTATTGTTTTCGAATTTCAGTTTTTATGAAGATATACGAGTGCAATGGATTTAGCAAATATTTGAGCATGATTGATTTATCGAGATTTATTGGGTTTTGAATTCCGCACTTATCAGACTTGAGTTAGATGGAGCTTTCTTTCCGAAAGCAATTATTGAATTATAGAGTATGTGATTATGCTTTTGAGGATTTATTGAGATATCGAGGATTGAGTTAGCGAGTTATTACTGAGTTATGCTTTCGGTGAATTATTATTGATTTATTGAGGTAATATCGAGTTTCTTTCCGAAAGCAAGTGATTGAAAGAGGTTATTTTTCAGTTCTTGAGGAGGCTATTCAGTTTATTAAGGAGGCCAGTTTTGGCGCATGCGTATCTTACCTAGTTGGCAGTCCCTTCTAGGTAATAGTCTGGTTGGCAGTCCCTTCCAGACTACAGCTCGGTTGGCAGTCTCATCCGATGCGTCACCTGGTTGGCAGTCCCTTCCAGATGACATGAGGTAGTTAGTCGGCAGTCCCGTCTACTACCTGTGGTTAGTCGGCAGTCCCGTCTACTACATGTGGCTAGTTGGCAGTCCCATCTATCCACCGCCTCCTATTCCGGTTGGCAGTCCCTACCGATGCGTCATCTGGGTGGCAGTCCCTCCTAGATGGCATGAGATGACTAGACAGCAGTCCTTTCTAGTCATCAAACGAGCCTCATGAAAAGGATGTTTTTATAAGGATTGAGGATGAGATTTTAAGAGATTTCAAGATGTTCTTGTTACGTGATTGAGATTTCAGTAAAGAGGATGATTAAAAGTGTTTCCAAGATTGTTACTGCATGCGAGGTTTTAGAGAATAACTTGGGAAAGCATTAAGTTTTAATTATTCATTTGAAATTACTTATTTTTCGTCCACTCACTCTAACGGATTTTAAATGTTTTCCCCTGGGCCATTCGGTTTTAAATGCCCAGTTTGCAGGCCAGTTTAGCTTGAGGTCGAGCGTACTTGGGGTTGAGGCATAGCTGTCATAGCTTCCGCATTATAAAAGCATCGGTCATTTATCTTGCTTTCTATTCTCTTGTTCGCCTGTATATTAGATTGCTCTGATAACCTATGAGATTAATATTCTTAAATTCAGAATTGTTTATGAAATGAGATATGTGAGATGTTGTGATATAGGGAGCAGGGTGGCTCCAGGAGAATAAGGATGGATGATTTAGAAGTGTGGATGTTTTCTACAGGTTTTGGGTTGTCCATTTTTAGGGGAAGTTCTGTCAAATTTTTGGTAGAATTTCTTCTAAAGTGGGCCCCGCAGGGCCTCTTCGGATTTCAGGGTGAAAACCGGGGCGGGTCCTGTCAGGACCAGCTGATCTGGACTGAGGCATCATCTGGCAGTTTGTCATCCAAGGAGGCATAACATGTTTTGTCTTCTCCCATACCAGCACCTCCTTGGTGTAAGTGGATTTGGCATCAGGCCATTCAGCCACGAAAGAGCATGGTGGCATGGAAAACCTTACTTAATAGAGTTTCTACAGATGAGCGGCTTCAGCGTCGTGGTACCAAGCTCTGTTCAAGATGTTATCTTTGCCGGAGACATACTGAAACTACTAACCACTTATTTCTTGAGTGTGTGGTGGCTGCGTCATCTTTGGCTTGGCTCCAGCAAATGTTCCGGCTCCACATTTCTGCAGGTACATCACTGACTGACCTGTTTCTTGATGCTACCCTCTCTACCCTTAATCAATCATCAAAATTGCTATGGTTTATTTCTCTCTGCAATTTACTTTGGTGCCTGTGGAGTGAACGTAATAAAAGAAAGTTTGAAGGTGGTGAGTGTTGCCCCTCTAGGTTCAAACAATTTTTCCTATTGTCTCTAAAAGAATCTGCAGGCTTAGCTTTTGTCTCCACATCTTCTACCTCGAGTCAGGTTCCCATCTTTGGCTACTTGGGCATTTCACCTCTTCTTCCCTCGGCACCCCGCTTCACTCCTGTGATTTGGCAGCCCCCCCAGGAGGCTGGTTTAAAGCTAACTCTGATGGTTCTTACAGTGGTATTAATCAAGCTGGCTATGGAGCAATTTTCAGAAACAGTGATGCGACCTTCTTGGGTGCTTTTTCTTGTAATGCACAGGTCTCGTGTGCTATAGATGCAGAGTTATTGGCTGTGATTGAGGTCATTAAGGTGGCAAAAGAGAGAGGCTGGTTTCCTTTGTGGGTAGAAACAGACTCCATGTTGGCATTACAGTACTTTAAAAAGCCAGGCTTAGCGCCTTGGCGGCTTCGGGTGAAATGGATGAATAGCCTTGCATCCATTAGCCAGTTTCAGGTACACATCTCTCATGTCTTCAGGGAGGGGAATCAAGTCGCAGATAAGCTAGCTAAACACGGTGCCGTGACTAGTGGTTCAGTTTGGTGGGATTCAATCCCTCAATTCCTGTTTAGTTCTCTTGGGCATGATTTTTCTGGACATACTACTTACCGGTTTGCTTAGTTTTGGTTGGTTTTCTATTTGTCTGTTCTATGTATGGGAGTGGTTAAGGTCTAGTCCCCCACCCCTCACTCTGTATCTTTGGATTCTTTTTTTTAATAAATATTCTAATGAGGGACGGGCGGTGGGCTCCCAGTTGTAATGGTCCCCTTCGGAGTTGTGTGGGTACCTTGGTGCCTCTTTCAGGCCGTTACAGAGAAGCTAATATCGTCTAATCCTCATTAGTTAATCAAAAAAAAAAAAAAAACTTGACATTCAATTTCAAAATAAATAATTTTCGCCCGCGTGTGAGGCCCGTACTTTCCTGTTTAATTTTTTGTTTTTTTGTTTTTTGTGTTGGGTACGAGTACAACAGTCCCTTATTTGTTAATCTTTTCAATGTTAGAAGGAGCGCGAAAAGTGAACTGAATCTGAGAGGCTGAGAGTAGAGTAGAGCAGAGCCGAGAGAGAGTGAGAGATGTCAAAGTTCGTATACCCTCGGCTGTCCCGGAGCGACATAGTGTCAATCGTGATGGACGCTCAGATCATGGATATTTCGGAGCACCATCTCCTCAACCCCAACCCTGATTTCGTCGCCGACCTCTACACCCGCATCCTCATCGCTCTCGACTTCTTCAACCAGTCAGTTTTTCTCTATTCTTCCCCCACTTATTTCCACTTAATTTGAGAAATTTGGACTCAATTATTTCTGGATTTGCAGGGATTTTGGGCAAGTTGATTTCGATGCCTTGCAGCAGTTTGAGAATCCCGATTTTCATGAGACCTCCCTCCACAGCATCAACCTCTGCAACAGAATCAAGCAAGTCCTCGCCTTAGTCGATTGCCCTTACAATTTCACCCTCAAAGATCTCCTCAGACCCGACCCCAATCGCACCGAGTATTTTCTCAGTGCTATTATCAATTACCATCTTTACAGGTAAAATATTATTTTCACTACTTTTTCTTCTTCTGTTTTTCTGTGGGCATATGCAATTCTCAATTAACTTTTTTACTTTCCATTATCAGAGAGACGAAAGTGAATCTACTCACCGAACTTATGAACCCGTTAACGGAGATTGAGGAGCAGCACCAATTGTTGCAGGGCCAGATTTCACAGGTATATCATATAGAGAGAAAGGGTATCTTGTAATAAACTCAAGGGATCACTATTTAGTTTTGTGCATCGATTCACCGATTCTTTGTTTTGTAGTTGAATGCTGAGATTGCGGGTTTCAATGAAGCAAGAGAAAAGGAGTTGCCTCTTCTTCAGGAGGTAGATGCCAGAGTTAGAGAATTGCGCCAAACCATTGAAGGCCTTAACAACGACCAAGTTAAAGTCAGAACTTCTCTTAAGAAGTTGAAGGAGAAGAGTGGAGAAATGGACAAACAGGTCAGATTATTCAGTGCTAGGACTCATTTTGTCTGCTTTACCTAAATAAAATTAAAGTACACGCATATAAGTTCTAAGCTGTTCTAGGAATATTGCGGTCGCTTTTATTAAGGGAAACTGAAACTGTTTTTAGTCTCCAAGGGGATCAGAACTTGGCAATTCTATTTTGGTCTATTGATTTTTGTGTGTGTTTTCTGAGCTGGAAATTAATAGCAAGAAGTGCTCAACGGCTGGGATAAACAGTCAAGTTGGAAGAGTTGAGCACTTGACCAAAATTCTGGAATGTGGACTAGGATGATGGCCATTGAAATATTTGGGGATGCCTTTAGGAGGGAACCCCAAGGCGGTGAGCTTTACGGGATTGTGTAGTAGAAAAAGTGGAGAGGAGGTTAGACGGGTGGAAGAAGGCCTTCTTATCAAGAGGGGCAAAGGTACTTTGCTGTTGAGCAGCGTACCAATACTCTCTCTCTCTCTCTCTCTCACACACACAGACACACACACACAACTCCTGTCTAGTGTCGCAAACAGGACTGAGAGATTGATGAAATACTTCTATCGGCAGTTTGTGACATAAGTAAAAGAAAGAGGTGGTTTGGGGATGCAGAACTCGGTGAAAGAGACTCTACTTGAGAAATGACTATGGAGGTTCAAGGAGGAAATAAACTCATCATGGTATGCAGTCATTAGAAGCAAATATGGATTGCAAAAAAATCCCTGGGATTTTAATACTGTGCTCAAGGCTCAAGCTGTGATCCATGGAACATGGCATTAATTTATTTACTGCTTGTTGCAATTATATGGTGGGGAATGGGGAAAGGGTTAGGTTTTGGTTAGAGAGATAGGTTGGGGACAGAGCTCTCTTTCTTTCCTTTCCTCATTTATATATTATCTCAAAATCATAATTTCCCATTGCCAAAAGTTGTCAACTCTTGTGTCCTTCCTTTGAGTTGGGATTTTGGGTTTAGAAGGAACAGTAATGACCTGGAAGTTGAGGAACTCACTGGGTCATTTCCTTTTCATCTCAAATTGAGATTTATTTATTTATTTATTATTATGTCAGATATAAGAAGCTACTGGTATTCAAATATAGATATGCTTTTCTTATTATTCTTTCTTTTTTCTTGTGTCTTATTCTGTTTCTCCAGATTTCTGATGCTGATTTTGATCTGCTAAAATGTGATTCCGAGAGACAAGAATTACGTTCAAGAATTGTACAGTCACCAGATAAACTGCAGGTACCTTTTTTATTCATGTTGGTCATGGTACATTTATATATGGTAATTCTGATTCATCAACTTTTACTAAATTCCTGTTGGTTTGCATCCACATTCCATGTGTTAGTTTTCAGTGTTGTTAACCCATTTGTATATTTCATGCTGTCATGCTTTTGAAACCCCATACTGATAATTTTAAGTTGGAAGTGACCATGGTAGGAGATGCAAGAACTTGAAGAAAAAGATGTGATAGTCTTAACTTGTTACTTTGGTCCTTTTCCAAATACTTTTTAAATAAGGTTCTTTTAACAAATCAAAAAATGGCCTTTACTGTTTTGGTGTAAAACTAAAATCAGTCCAACACAAAGGACATATCTCTGCAAGATTATTTCTTCTGATAAACTAATAAATTTTTTCTGTTTATGGAAAAATATAGAAAGGGAATTGATCTGTCTGTCTCTGTCTCTGTCTCTCTCCCCACACACAAACAAAGATGTTGTGGCTTCAGATTCTGAAATTGTTAGACATGGTGCAATGATCCTCACCATGGCAGTTTTTTTTATTTTGTTTATTTTTTTTCAAGCACAATGGCACTTCAGAATGTAAAATTTACAAGTTCAGTCCATCATGACCACCAACTGGAATCCACATAATTTGGTGTTGAGAATATTGGGAAGAATCTTGGGCTCTGGAATTGTAGAGATGAGCTCATTTATGCAAATCTTTTAAGCCTTTTGAAAAGATGATGTGTGGTCCAAATTAATACATATAACTTACTAATCAACCTTCAACTCCAGTTCTTGCTTATTGCACAAGTAAATTAATGTCTGACACTTGTGTAGGTGTTTGAATTCATTTGGTACAAGAGAATAAACATACACATACCCTTGCCTAGGGGCTACAACATTACTTTTTGGATTCTTGTGGATGTGCCATTTTTTACCAGTTTTGTCCTTTTTTTTTTTTGGAATCATATGAGTTTCCTTTTGAAATGGTCAACTAAAGTTTTAAACGGGTCTCAGAATGATATTTTACTCATGAATAAATTTGGTTACCAGAGTAATAACCGAAATTGGGTTTGGCTCTTTTGCACTGAGCATCATGCCATATTGATACTACAAAAGTTTCCAGCAAATGATTAGCACTTTTCTGTTACTCAGCAAATCTTTTTAGAGAACAGGTGAATTTATCTTGCAAGAAGTGTGATAACCAATCAAATGCAGTGCACTAATTAAAGAGTTTGGCCTTGTTGAGTGTCTTTCCCACACCACAAACGTGAAGCCTTGCCCTATGTTTTATAATGTTCTAGGCCTCAATCTCCACCCATTGCCAATTAGTTTTGGATTGGATCCTTCAGTTAATGTTATTAGAGGAGGCTATCCATGTGTTAGGCCCAATGCCCACATGTACTATGAAGTCCATGTCTCTCACTAAATTTATGCCAGATGTGTGAGGGTGCATGTTGAGAGTTATATGCCACACCAGGAATGTGAAGCCTTGCCTTACCCTTTATACTGGGATTCACATGGGTAGCCAGTTGGTTTTGGGTTATATGGTCTAAATTGTTTAGGCATGTGTAAGTATCTAGCATTAAACTCAACAGCAAAGTACAATACTTGACACAGATGATTAATTGGTTCTGTTATTAATTGCATATATCTTATTATAGTTATTTCGTAGTTAGGCCTGCATAAGAAGCCAGTTGAAAACCCTAAAGTTATGCATCCTTTGTAATTTCCAAGTTTACATCAAACAACAAGCTTTTCTCTTCCAGTATTGACTATATAACTGCATACTTCATTTTTGTTATGTTGACTGCGGCAGTGTTTCTGTAGTTTCATTGATTGCTCAGCAGATTTGTGCTCCTTTTGAACTAACTAAATCACACTTTTGCTTAAAGAGGGCTGTAGAAGAGAAGAAATCAATTCGAGAGAAGGCAAAGAATGATGAAATGTCAGCCATGCAATCTTTTAAGGAGAAGACTGCTGTTGAGGAGGTTTATACGAAGGTAGTATGTTATCAGAGTGCATGTTTCAGTGACCCCTCTGCATGCTGTTCTTTTATATGTTGATCTAATTATTTAAAATGCGCTGCGTAGGCCTGTGTAGTTGAAGTGTCTTTACTTCTGAAAGCTGGTATTGGGAACATTCTTGGTTAGAAATGACTATTACCTTTAAAAAAATTAAGGGATTTTGACAAAAAAGCCCAATCCAGTCGGGCCAAGAGCAGTGTGTACCACTGTGGATTTTTATCCTTTTCCATACGCTCATTTTTTCTTTTCTTTTCGGTTTTTGTTCATATTAGTGTATTCAGTGACAGTAACATTTCCAAGTGTTATTAGCGTCTGGCATTATGAACAAAAACCGAAAAGAAAAGAAAAAATGAGCGTATGGAAAGGGATAAAAATCCACAGTGGTACACACTGCTCTTGGAAATGTTACTGTCACTGAATACACTAATATAATTAAAATATAGTTATATTGGGAACTGACACAGAAGTAGTGATATGCATTTAAGTATTCTGAGTGGTGAATTTTTGTGTTTGATATGCTTCCACCAATTCACATGTAAATTATAAATAAATAAGAGTAACATGTGTCTGTGAAAGAATGTAGTTGGCCACTGCTAATTTTATCAATAACTTTTCTGTGCGTATTCTCAGGTTCTAAAGAAATTATCAAAGCACTTGGCCCAGATGCAGGCTATACAAGAACAGGTATGCTTTAAATCTGTTTGCTTTCAAGTGTGAAGTGCTTGTAGCAGTATCCAGATTTATCTTACAGTATAAGATATGGTTTCCCTTCTTTGTGCTAAACGAACTTTACCGTTTGCATTTCTTATTCATGCATTGCAACTGTTCATTGCTTGAAATAATAACTTCATAACATTGCCACTTTTGAGTTATTAGGTCAATTCTGCTAAATTTGCGGGCAAAGACTATAAAGCATTAAAAGACAAAATAAGTGATGATGAAATCCTGATCAAGTCTCTTCAAAACGAAGTTGTGAAACGACAGGCAAAAGGTATTCTCTTATAGTCAATTTGTGTTCAGTTTCTTTCTTTTCTGAATAATTGACAGCTTAATATGAGAGATAAATGGTCAGTTGTGCTTTGGAGTTTAGAGCTGTTTTTTCTCTTATCTCAGTGAAAGATTTGAATGACTTGAAAAGGAAGCTAGAAAAGGAAAGAGATCTAAAGTTTGAGGAGGCTACTAAAGAATTTAGTAATGTCAAGCTGGAGGTGGAATCAAGGAGGGGTGTTCTTGAAGCAAGGCAAAAGGATGTTGAAGCTGCAGTAGCAGAGGTATTTTTTGTGTAGATTATGATGGGGGATAATTTTTGTATTTTTTAGATTCTTTTTTAATCTAAAGTACGTATTTGATACTTTTGTTAAGTATATAATTTTAGCTCTGCAATTGGTAGGTGGATTCTATAACTGCAAAGGTTGCCTCAGTAAGAAAATCTGCAGCAGCTGATCAGCAAGCATTAGCTCATAAATGTGAGGAGATCATTAAAGAGGTACTTAGCATTGCAGTGTTTTTCTTGCTCAACTAGCTTTATACCGATTAGTCTTATTCGCCAAACCCAAATAAGGAAAAGTTTGCTTTCTCTTCTTCAATTTGTTGAAGAGTTGTTTTAGGTTCTGCTATTTGTTTCGCTTTTCTTTCTCCCCCTAAAAAAAAAAGTATTGAAAAGAATTCCCTGATCTTCCACTAGGAATATTTATGTGGAAACTAAAATTGAAATCTATGCCAGTTGTGCTCTTTATACGGGTAGTACACTTCATTTTTTTGCTTGATGTTTCGAGCCTGAACAATTTTTAATGGTTGCAATATGTCTATGTACATGAATGGTTGCAGTTCCACCAATATGCAAGTTCAATTGGGATCTTGCTGCAATGATTGATAGAGCGTCAAAACTCAAAAGCACATTGAGCATGGAGCAGGTTCTTTTGGAATTTCTTGGCAGGTTAGACCGCAGAAAGTATCTTGTTTCTTCAGTATACATCTTCCCCTTGAGCCTGATGCATCCTTCCTGTATACATCTTCCACTTGAATCTTGTTTCTTCAGTTTGACAAGAAAGTTTCACCGGATGCTTCATCCCTCATACAAAAGAATGCCCCTTCAGTTTCAACAAGGTTGCCTGCTTTTGCTTGCTATGCAGATTGAGTTGTATAATCTCTTCTCTCTCTCTCTCTCTGTTTTTTTTTTTTTGGTTTTGGTAGGGGGAGTTGTATATTATTTTTGAAAGGCACTTTTTAGAGACCTTTGTCTTCATAATAGTAGTTTATTTACAAATGAGGTCTTGTTTTGATTATTTGTCCTCGGATGGTTCCCGAAATGAACCAGAACAATTTATAGCTTAATTCCTGTATATCATCGCTTCATCAATCTGATCAGGCAATTTGTTACCTCACAGCCATCTCAACCACCACATAGAAGAAAAGCAATCCCTTGGGGTTAGTCCAAGTATTGAGGGAGGGTGGAGAATGTGTTAGGATTATATTAGGTTAGAGATTTGATGATTGAGTAACTAAAACACAAAATAAAAACAAAAAATTGTTCAAATACATGCATCTTATTTTCTAGATAAAATAATTTATGTTTTTTCTATTAATGATATTTATAAAGGATTAGGAGGAAAAATGTGCTCTGCTCTCTTGCCCCCCTCTAGAAGCTTGGTTGTTGGTTTCGCCAATGGTCGGTTCTTGGGGACTATTGTTTGCCTTTATATGCTCATTAGATGTAGGTGCAATTACTTTAGTAGTGGTCTTCTGTTATACCTTATTGGGTGTCGTAATATAAAAACATAAAAAAGGAGTAAAAAAGATAAATGGTCGTATTTCCCTAAAAAAGGATGAAAACAGAGAAAGCTAGATAATCCATTTAAGCTGAAATTTCAGTAGAGGACCTTTTAGGGATAAGGTGTTGTACGACCACTTGGCACATGGTAAAGCTTCTTGAGGTCTCTCCACGCATACATTTCTTGTATTGTTCCAAAGTCTTGTTTAAAGTGATAAGCAGCGGTAGCTTTTAGCTTATGAAAACTGTGTTTTATCAACTTTTATTAGCAACATTAAGGTGTGACTTTTGAAATAAGATACTTTATTTAATTTTACTGAACACCTTTTGCTATCTAGCTTATAAAGCAGAAACTTTACCAAAACGGGCCAAATTCCCAGTTTAACTTTCAAGCTGTACTTTTGTTAAGCGTGGTGCCCTCAATTCATAAGTGTCTCCCAAAAGTACTAAAGAAAGATTGTGTCTTTATGAATAATGATCTTCTCATGAATTCCAAACACTTATTACACAAATATTTGAGCTACTGTTGATGTAATATAAAGGTGGGCCAAAATGAAGTATGCAATCTCAGTCAATCTTGTCAACCACCACCAGTATAGCTGTTTTGCCATTTGAACTAGACAATGCATCAATAAAGGCATTGATACCATGCATTGTTAGGATTGCCATAGGTTGCAACAATCCAGTAGGGAGGATTGTTTCATAATAATAGTTTTGCTGATAAACACTGCATTTTGCCACAGACTTATTAATATCCCCTTTGCAGTCCATGCAAAGCAAAAGACCTGTTTATTCGCTTAAGTTTTCAGGCCACCTGCATGCCCTCCTGTTAATCATTTCAAGAGTTTTATCTCCGTTCACTACTTCACTGCAATCAAGAACACACACTATCCTTTGAGTATAATTGTGAATTCACAAGAGTAAAGTGTAGCTGCTACAGTGTCCTTCAAGCAACCTTGCTGAATGTCAAGTATAAATTGATGACTGTGGAAACTCCAGTAAGTGCTGCCAGTTCAGACCTTCTTCACAATCTATCTGGTGCAGCATCATTCTATCAGCTTTATAAAGAATGGAGTGGCCATACCCTATCATTTTCAAAACCACTTATTTTAATCTAAATAATTAGGAGATCTAGATTTTGAAATGATGACCTAGTGTAGTTTTTGTCGTTACTAACAAGGGTTTTTTACTTCAACAGTGTCTGAACTCTTTGAGGACTTTTAAAATGATACCTGAACTCTGAAAGTGATCAAAGTGATACCTGGACTCTAATTTTCTTGTCAACGGAATACCTCTTCTTATTTGAGAGGTATCACTTTGATCACTTTGAGAGTTCAGCTATCATTTTAAAAGTCTTCGAAGAGTTCAGACACTATTGAAGTAAAAAACCCTACTAACAAAGCTTGATGTCTTGGCGCCCAGGTTTCGCTCAGATATTATTACTATGATAGCACAGCTCCTTTGCAGATGCATCACGCTCTACTATAAACTTTTTGGTAGAATCTTGAAGTGCAAAGACAGGCGAGGAAGCCTGGCTGGCTTCAACTCTTTAAAAGCTTGTTTGGACTCAAGGGTTCACTTTAAACCATCAGTCTTGAACATTTTGGTGAATGATTTAGCAAGAATACCAAAATTTCTAACAAACTTTCTTAGTAGCCAACTAACCCCAAGAATCCTCTTAACCCTCGTAGGGGTTTTGGTTTTACTCACATTCGTGATACAATCAATCTTACCTTTAGCACTAATCATATGTCCTAGCTACACACTCCACTTTTGTCATAGCAAATCTACATCTACTCTCCTTCAGTTTTAAAAAATGCTGCCTGCTGCAACCTTGTGTTCCTCATCCAAATGTTGTAGATGAGATTTATTAGAATAGTTGTAGAACAAGTCTGTCAATACATCATTCGTCACTGCTTGAAAAGTTGAGGGAGCGGTGGTGACGCCAATTCACATGAGCAAAACCTCGTAATGCCCACTGTTGACTTGTTGAGTCCTGAAATCAGTTAACTACATCAGCTAGGAGCGTCCTGCTTTGATGATATCCTAAGCTTGGTGTATATCAGTAATCCATGTCTTTTATGTAGAAGCTTATCCACTATTAGTATTGGTGTGTTTGTCTTTAACTGTTATAGCATTGAGTCCTGTAATCCACGCACATTCTCCAAGATCCATTTCTTCTTAACTAGCAAAACAGGTGATGAAAATGGGCCAACACTTGGCCTGATAACAATCTGCTGAATTTTTGTCTTTTGAAAGTGTGGATACCTGAATGGTGTTACAGTCACAAGAGCTGTATTGGTAATAGCTCAGTTCTATGATTCTGCTCCCTTTGAGGTGGGAAAGATGCGAGAGTTCTAGACACCTTAGCATATTTTATCATAAGAGAATTGTTTGTTATGATAAAAACGTTGGAAAAGTGGGAGTTTGAGTGATGCAAATTTGTTTGTACCATGCCTTTAAACTCCGCAGGTCTCGAAATATTTGTCATGATGAAGATGGAACTGAAGAACTTATATTTGTCATGATGAAAATGGAATTAAAGAACTCAAGTCGTTCTAAGTATGGCTATTATAAGAGATGCAAATAAATTTATGGAACTCCCAAGTACATTCATAATGTAATTGAAGTTCTAATAGTTAGAGAAGAACATTATAAGAGATGCAAAGTGTGAAAAGATATCTCTATAACATGTTTTGGACTAATTGTTGGTTATCCTACTCACTTATTCTTGCTCATACTCTCACTGGTGCTCATTACGATATCAATGCTAGAATTTGTGATTTCTGGAATGATGATGAATGAAATTTGGAGCTTCTTGATCCCAGCCTCCAGATATTATCAATCATATTATATGCATCCCTCCTGGCTCCTGGTCTCAATGGGGATTGCTGCACATTTGCACTGCAAGATCATCCGCTCTTCTGGTCTGATGTGTGATTTCTTCACCTATCTGTTGGTACATTTCGAAGTGGCGCAATAAGGTTGTTTTTTATCCTAACTTTGATAGCCAAATTATTTACACAGCTGCTAAAGAGTGGAATCAGTCTCAAGCCAAAGCCAATGTCATCACTGATTATTATCTCAATTTTTTTGGTTTGGAAAAAAGTCAAAAACCCCCTGTTAGTCTGCCAAACTTAACGTTGATAGTGCAAGGAATAGTACTAATAGACTATCAGTAATGGTGGGGTTCTGTGCGGCCATACTGATGCTAATCTAGGCATTGGTCAGGTTCTTGATGCAGAAGCCTCGGGAATGCTTCTTGGTTTAAAAGTGGCCCTTGGATCAACGCATCTCCCCCACTCAAATTGAATCCTACTCTGCAGTTCTTGTTTCCCTGATTTAAATTGTCATGTGCAAACTCATCCTCTTGGTGCCACTGTCCTAGTGTCCTTAGCTCCAGACATCTCATGTCTCAACCTGATTCTTTGGCCAAATCTGGTCTTGATCATGATCGCGGAGTCCTCTTCTTTGAACCTCATCCACCTCAATCTGCCGAGGCTTTCTTGGATGACCTTAATGAAGTTTTTAGATCTAGGCTGTTACTTGTTTTTTTTTTATCATTTATTCTCTAGGCCTTTTTAAGGCTTCCATATAACCAAATCAGAAAAAACTAAAAAAAAAAAAAAAGAAAGAAGAGATATCTCTACAAGAGCACCCCCCAAGTAAGTTGCATGCAGAACTGAAATGGTGAAAGAACTCAATCGACATGACAAATTTAAAATTCGGTACTATGTTTCTCTATTTACAAAATGGAAAAGTTTCTGTGCTCCCGTAACTTCAAACGAAGCACAATTAGTATTTGTTAGTTAGCCATTGTCAACATGTATAACAATGTGCTGACTACTTTTTCTTTCTCATATTCTGACCAAATACAGGTGTAAATTTTCTCATATATACTGTTTTTACTCCAACGGGCTATTGTGATTCCACAACCGGAACAGTAGTATAGGTGTAGCTCTCTACCACCGTGTCATTACCCTTCCTTCTATACTCAGTCCAGGAAACCTTCCAAATCTTGAGCAAACTTTGCCTGCAAGAACATCATAGGGGAAGGAGTAAGAGCGATTGTTTTAGCAGAAAGACAGTGTTTACAATAGAACTAACACAAGAATGATTCTATCAATTAATAAAAAAAAATTAAGGAAAAAAATCAGAAGACTGATAAGTAGATGGCAAGGGGTTGTTCAATTCCTCAAGTACAAAAAATATATGGCATCATGTCAAATCCACAACTAACAAACATGTGGCATGATTGAAAAGCAAATACAAAGAAATCCATACACCTAAACATGATATAGTCGGTCAGTTCTCACAAACTAATGTGCTGTTCCGCAAACCTAGAATAGAAGGTGTAAACAGTTGGAAAGAGAAAATTGACAAACTAAGTAGAAGACCTGACAAGAATATATATAAGAAATTTTGAGTGTGGCTAAATTGTTAGTATGGAATGAAGTCTGCAGTCTTCATACAAAAAAAAAAAAAAAGTGTCAAATCAGAAGTAGATATGAGAGAAAACTGTGGGTAGTATCAGCACATATGGTCATGGTCCTTTTGTGGTTTATAGAGTTTTCTGACTGCTGTTATCATCAAATGAGAAAAAAACCTGCTGAAAGATCAACTCATTCCTATCGGGTTTTCTACAGAGATTAAATTTGTGAATTGGCCTATTGTTACGCATATCCCATTCAGCTACATGCAGCAAAGCTTACTGTTATCTGAAACGCACATAATTTGAAGGGAAATGAGTCAATGACAAATACCTCTCTGGTTCAATAGTTCTCTTTGCAAGCATAAGCGTCAAGAAGATAGGAACCATTGCAGCGCACAGATGCTTAAGGGTGTGCCCGCTAACAATATGATATGTCCATTTGTAGATCACTTTATCACCAGCTTCTTCCACCTTGGCTAAAAGATAAAACACTGCAATAACAGGAAAAGTTTATAACCAACAAAATGAAAACACTAGATATATATATATATATATATATATATATATATATATATATATATAGAGGCCCGTTCTGAAGCGGACGTCCGCACTTCGCTAAAGTGCGGACGGCGATGCAGCGGAGGCGTTCCAGGCGGCGGCGGCGGCGCGCGGCTTGCAGGAGGGAGGCCGGAGGCATCTTGGACTGTTCTGGGCAGTGTTCACGGTCGGAGGAGGTCGGGGTTGCAGGTTCTGGGCAGCAACCCGACCTGCAACTGCAGGTTTTCTGGGCAGCCCTCCAACGACGTCGCCGGCGACTCCACCTACTACAGACGGCTCCGCCCGACCCCTGGCGTCCTTCCGGCAACCCTCGCCGCTCCGTCGCGCCCCGAGCCGAGCTGCAGCAGCGCCGTCCGCACTTTAACGAAAGTGCGGACGTCCTCTTTGGAACGCCTCCGTATATATATATATATATATATATATATATATATATATATATAAATTATCATAGGAACTCTCGTTAATAAAACCACAAACCTGCTGCCCAAAGCCAATATGTGGAATGTGTGTACATAGGGGGCAACAAGATAGCCATCAGGGGAATGGCAATGCAAGGAAGAAACTGGATCAGAGCATATGGGCGGAGGTCATCAAAAAATCTGCAGAAGGATATCACATCAATTATATTTTGAAATAGAATGCAGTTTACAGACACCACAACCAACTTTGATATTGAGGCACCATCATCTGTAACTAGGCAGATGCATACAGTATTTAGCCAATTTTAGCAAGGGGTTAAAAGGCAATATGAATTGACATTTGAGACTCTTCCAAACCCCATAAAGGTTTCACTAATAGCCTATCTTTCCCAGAACTCCACAACCCTGGTATCGGTGCATGCCAATCAAAGGGAATGCAAAACCAAAACTCGTATTCCTGCTCTAGAAGATGTACTTCATGATTACAACTAGTTCCTCTACAGTGTAAATACAGCTCAGGAGAGAGTGGCCATCATAATAAAAAGGAATGAGGTACAGTGCTTGCCTCCAATACAATATGCTTATTACACCCGCCAAAAGCAGAGGTAAAATGGAAATGGTCCCCTTCCGTTCATCAATCCTTTCAATGATGAAAATTGCAATGATTGATGTGAATGCAATTGTCATCTACAATTGTCATGAGAACATGAAGAAAAAAAAAAGTCAGTTAATGGAATATATGATATCTTGATAGTCGCCGATATTCTATAAAACAAAAATCATTTTAACAGCTAATCAAACTCACAGGCAAGCGATCCCACACTAGAGTAGCGTCGTTTGGGTTAAGATGATAATATGAGGATCCAATCCCAACAGCAGCCACACCAAGGTAGAAACATGTCCAACCCCAAAGCTCGCCTTGCAAGCTATTATTAAAAAATTGAAGAAGAATGCATTAATTTATTTCAGAATGTTGTTTATGCATTGAAAATTTTCAAAAGTACAGGATTACAGTACCTGAGCTTCATATAGTTCCCATAATAGCAAAGGACGAGACCAATGATACCAACGACCAGGAAAGGGAAATTTGAAATCACATTAAGGGTATTGGGAATACCTGAGATTAAAACTGAGCCCGTCAATTTCAATTATTCAGAGCAAACAAAAAAAAGAGTGGAATGCATCTGGTAGTGATCAAGATAAAAAGAACAGAAATACAGGAATTCTTCAAGAGAGAGAGAGAGAGAGAGATTCGAACCGAAAAACTCGCGCTTATCAGCGAAATCATGGTAAGCTTGAGACTGAGGGATGGCGGGAGTGACGATCATGAGCACGACAAAGCAGAGGAGGGCCAGTCCCCAGGCGTACATGGTTCTCTTCTTCATGTTCTTCCTTGTCTGATTCTCCAATTACCCCTGAGATAGAGGATAATTTAACCAATATTGAACGATTAGGTTACCAATTTCCAATTGGGAATGAATCGAATCATGAATTTGATTACAGCAAGTAAAACCTAGAATCTGAAGCAGCATGTAATTACCTGGAGTTGAGAGATAGAGCTTCCGAAGACGGCGGTGGTTCAGATGATTGAGCTTTCCGACTTCACACAACTCTTGAGTTTGAGTTTGAGGTCACACGATTCTTAAGACTTTACGAAAACCAAACTGAGAAGCAATTGAAAGGAAATTCCGCCAACACCAAAACAACAAATTCTTTTTTTTGTTTTTTGTTTTTGTTGAGAAAATAAAAATATTATTTCTAATTTAACTTTCTTCAATAAAAATATTGAAGACTAATTTTTTTGAGAAATTCGATAAAAATACTTTTTTATCTTTTATAATTTTGGACCAATAAGGTCAAAAAAAAATACTCAAGAAATTTGATATAGTGGAAACCTGATTAGACATACAAGTTGAGCAAATGTGAGTCGGATATTCAAAGAAGTCTAACATTCGAACATAAGGTAAAAAAAAAAAAAAAAAACCCTCTAGCGAAGGTGAGCAAAAACACTTCTAGAAAGAGCTTTATCCAAATCAACCTCCGGCTCAGAGTGATAATACGCTTTACCTATTTTTATTTCAAAAAAAAATGTGTACGTCCAAACATGAAAAAAGAAAAGTCTTTTCATGGAGGAGAATGAGACTGTCTTTTTATATTCCTTCTATCTTTAGAAGTTTCTTAAAACTTAGACATTACTAGCATTAGAAGGCTTTACAGTATTAAATTCTTTTTCATGGAGAAGATTGGGATTGTGTTTGGTTCTGACCAAGCTTGCTGAGCTTGAGTTGTGACTTTCCTTTGGGCAGCTCTCTTGGGCTTTATTTAGTTAGTTTTTGATTTTCTAATAATTCCTAACTGTTTTTAGGAAGCTATGCTTGTTAATTTTAGTAAGCGTCAGTGAGTCTTTGTTACTTCGCCTATTAACTATGTCACTGTAAACATAGTCTATAGGCTTGTTTTTATTAAGTGAGCATGATAGTTCTAATGAATAGACCTATCATATGTATCATTGCGGTATCACCGCAATTTTTGTCTATCTGTAGATAGTAGCGGAAGAATATGTAATGATCATTCTAGCCTTATCTTTTATCAATGAAAATCTATGAGATTATTTATTCAAAAAGAAGCGTTGAGCTCTCCATACATATGTTATATAGATCAATAACAGCCATCAATCATGCTTAAGATTAAGGGATTGTATCACAAGAAACAACTCACATAAATAAAACGATGGAAGAAAAGGGACATGAACAAGAAAAAATGATCATTGACAAAAGAACTATAATAAAAGATCCTTGGAAATAGGGGCAGATTTAAGGGGTTGCAAATCTGGGCAATTGCTCAAACTCATTTTTTTTTTTAAGGTGATAAAGTATGAAGGACAAGGAAGAAGAAATAGCGTATGTATTTTATTTAATTTAAATATATTATTCTTTCATTTACCACATCCTTCATGTTCGTGAAGAGATATTATGAAAATTTTAAAGAGGCTACACTGTCTTCTATAAATAATGACATTTATTAATTTTGTCCTACCTAGAAATGATTTTTTTGACTTTGCCACTGCTTGGAAAAATAAAATCATTAGTCCTCTTTCTGCATAGTCTCAACTTTGAAGATGGAAACTATGTGCTTGGTTCGTGTCATCGATAGGTTTTTCTTTGTTGAATGTATTCGAATAAGGGGTAAAGTTGGAAAAATTAATGACAAATATTAGATGTGGGGTACACTATGATATTTGATGAGTTCAAATGGCAACACCTGCATTCGCTCATAATTACCTTATGAAATAAATTTGTATTGGAACCTAATATGAAGCTCCACCCAAGTGGTAAATCAAGTCGTCAAGTTGGGCAGCGAAAATGTAGAGAGAGAAGCTCCTGCTTCTCTCTAACCCAAGCTCTCTCATCTCTACAGCAAACCTTTCTTCTTTGATTCCCTCACCCATCTGGTGACTCCGCATCCCCTGTGGTGACTCCTCATCCTGTGTGGTGATTCCTCACCCAAGTGGTGACTTGACTTCCTTGTTTGTTCCCCTTCCTTTGCATCTGAGTTTCAGCCCTCACAGATCAAATTTGTTTTTAGATCTAGATCTGGACAGATTTGTTCTCATGGTCATTCTCAGTTTTTGTTCTCCCTTTGCTCCTCAAGATTCCCAAACCGTGAACAAATCTCCTTCTTCTTGTCTACCTTGTCCTGCCATGGAAGATTTCGTACACCTCTGCAACCACCTCTTCAGATCTCAGTTTTCTTTGCTAAGATCTATTGTGGTTTGGTTGTTGTTATCCTTTTATGCGAGATCTTTTCGTAATCGGTCAACTGGAGAATGTATGGCGGCTCTGTCCGTATCCTCACCTCTGTAGACCACCCTTGGTTACCAATCCTTGCTCGCGATTTCCGTCGGAGCTCCGGTGACGAATCTGCTATGGCGGCTGCAAAGTGGAGAGGAAGAAGAAGCTTTGATTAGGGCTTGGGTTTTGTTGGGCTGCTTGGGCTTTTAGTTTTAATTTGGTTTTTTTAGTTGTTATCCTACTCATGTCTTAATTCTTATGAATTTCTGACTTTGAGGGGTTTGTTTGCCTGCCCTTGGCTTTGTTTGGGCCTCCATATGCCTTTTGGCTTTATGAATATCAGTTTCACGACCAAAAAAAAAAATGAAGCTCCACCAAAGTTGCGTTTGAGAGGCACCACCATAGAATTGTCGAAATGTCATGGTCCACCTTGTAGTACACCATCAAGATAGTAGCCAAATCAAGCGAGCCATAAAACTTCTTAAAGAAGCCTAATAAATTTAAGGACTAAATTATGCTTACTACCATGTACTTTTAAGGGTTCATCAATTCAGTTCTTGCACTTCTAATTTAATTAGAAAAGTCCTTGCACTATACAATTTCATCAAATTGATCCAATCCGTCACCACTCTGTCAATTTTCGAGGAAAATTTTCAAACTACCCATCTGCATTCACAACACTAACATGTCGGCGGGCAGCCTAGCGATGGGTAGTTTGGAAAATTTTCCTATGAGAAGGTCCCACGTCAGCATTTTAACAGCGAAAATTGACGGAATAGTAATGGATTGGATTGATTTGATGAAATTGAAGAGTGCAAGGACTTTTCTGATTAAATTAGAAGTGCAGGGACTGAACTAATGAATCATTGAAAGAACAAGGTAGTAAACAGAATTTAATCCTAAATTTAAACACTATTTTTTTAAATAATAAATTTAATCACTATTATTAGTGCCTAAAGTTGCCTCATGGTACCTTTAAAAGGGGCATTCTTCACAAGTCGTTGAGGGAGTGATCAATAAAAGAAGACATGTCATCGTCTAAAATCAATGTTTTTCCGAGAATCACTAGGTGAACCTTAGTAGAATCAACCAACACAAGTTTGGAAGCAAGCCTGATGATAATCATTTCATTAATCAATGCCATGAAAGAGTGAAAAATATTCTTCTCTTGAAAGAAAAAAGAAAAAAGAACCTTAGCAAACCCCTACTACCTAAGATCGAGGTCATGGGTTCAAGTCACCATGGGGGTAAGAGTGAAATCCTTTGATCCTCTTATGATAGAAGTAAAAAAAAAAACCATAGCAAACCACGTGCACAATATCAATTGGCCACCTGAGCGGGATACTTTCTTGATTTTTAAAATTATAGTTTTTCCTATGATATAAGAAATTTTTATATTAGGTGATATATTGACAAAGGTGTATCGGTGATTTTTGATAATTTAACCACAACCCACGTTTTTATATAGATATACTAAAAGTTGAGTAATTAGAAATTTTTTATTATTGTAATTGTTTTCTAATTTCTATACATACAATAACAAACTGTAGTTGAGACAGAGAAAAGAAGAAGAAATCTCTAGCCTCATTTTCACCCTTGCTTTGTGTCTAGCGGCACCACTTTACGTCATTGGACATATTGCCCTTGAATTTTCTTCTCTTTTTCATATTCCTTCTATCTTTAGAGTTCTTTTAAACTTAGACATTACTAGCATTAGAAGGCTTTACAGTACTAGAATTCATAGGCATCTTTGGCTTTTCCTTAGACATATTTCCAAGCCTAACAATAGGTGCTTCACAAGGGGTATCTTGTTTAGAAAGACTTCCAGTCTTAGTAGGAGTCTTCTCATTTGAAGCAACTTCACCATTGTTAGTAAAAATTTAGAGCAAAGAAAATTTTTAAATCACTCGAGTCTAAACCTCATTATTTGGAGTTTTAAATGTAGACAACTTGTTTTTCTATGACATTAACATCCGAGGTTCATGCTCTTCACTGCTAAAGACACTATCATTAGAAGAATTGCCAATAGGAGTAGTGTGAGAATAATTTGTCTCCATATCAACAACATCCTCCGTGCTTTTGGAAGTAGTTACCAAGAAGATAACACTCATAGCAATAGCTTCCATAGCAATAAAATCACTACTCATTTTGGTTTTTACATGAAGATACACACAAAGCTAAAATAAATCATCGAAAGTTTCTCCATCATAGATTACGTTTGAACCCTAGTGAGTTTTATGTGAAAAGTATCAGTTAAGCAGGCAAGTCAGGTCAAGTTCCTAAATCACTCGAGGACACTCACCAAAGCTCAAGAAACTTTGGGGGTAATTTTTGTACCCACATTTTCATGTTCGCTTAGACATAGCTAATATGTGGATCATCATTGAATGTCTTCGAATTATAACAAGCCGCTCAAACAAGTAATAGGGCCGATGACTAAATATGTTGGCCAAAGATTAATTGGGCAATAAATTTAGTATAATGTAAGCCAACAAAGGGCCAAGACGATGGTTTGTTTCAAAGTTTAGGTCGTTGGTTATCGGCCGGCCCATGATCATTAATCGAAAAGAAAGTCTTTTGTCTAAACCAACCTGCCAGTCGATCAAATTGTCCAAATTAGCTTCCAACTCTAACTCGACAACTACGAAAGTAAACAATGGATAATTGGAGAAGTCAGTAAGTGATAAGGATAAGAATTGATCAAGTTAATGCTTTACTCAACTTGAAGACCATATCAGTATATAAGGAGAGCTTAATCTAAGACCTCTAGCTTCAAGATTAATTCCATCCATTAATGATGATCATCAAAGCCTATCAAAATAGAGTCACTAAGCCAAGAGGAAGCCAAGTTCTACTCAACTTTGAAGAATCAAGATATCAAGTCAGTTGTAAGACAACCAATATAAATAGGAGCTTTGCCATGCCATTTTACACACACAACTCCAGAAACACAAGCCATCAAGCTTTTTACTCTCATTTTATTTCTTGCTTAGGTAGATGCCATTTTAATTCATTGGTTTGTTAACTCTACTAGTTTCAAGTTAATTCATTTTATTTCTCTTGTAGCCTAGTATCGATCTCTAAATTGTTTTCATTGCTACCCATTTATAATAGTTTGTAGTTTTCACCTTTTGTTGATTAGCTTGTTAGTCATTTTACATTCTAGCTTTATTATTGTCCTTGATCTCTTTAATAATTTCTTTATGCTTTGCTTGTTTTATTATGTTATTTACTGTTCGTATCGCATAGTAGGCATTAATCTTGAAAACTTTATCTCTTACAAATTTACTTTCATTGTCAAATGTTTTTATTTGGATCCGGTTGATCACAGCCTCGTTACCAGACCGTTTGAATTCACTCATACCCTCACTACTATACCCGAGTCACTCGACCTTCAGCCATCAAGTCATTGATCATAAGGTAGCGAATCACTGGCCAAGAACCCATTTCTCCCTCAGCCAGCAATTGTTTAACAAGTCAAAGAACACACGTCACATTTAAATCGCACACTTGGTCTCTCGACAGTGTGCTGGCACGCCCCACAATCTATTCATCAAAAAAGACATTTGTGTTGGCATAAATAGCCATATAGATCTTCTTTAGGTAGCAATAATCCACATAGTGTTTAGGGGCATGTCTCATGTAACTAATGATTGAAACTGCATGTTTACATGGGGGAAAGTTCTACCATGCCTTAAGGTATCAGTACCTTAAAATTTGTAATCACATTTGGGCCGTCCATTTTAGACAGATAAATTCAATGTTGTAGAAAGACCAAAGCAATAGACTGGCTACTTTCTATGTTGGTAATATACCATTATGATTGTAACATTAGTATTTAAGAGATGGAGCAAATCTAGTGCGTTTTCAATTGTATTTCGCAGTTGTTTTAGGGTTCTTTTGAATTTTGTGTCTAGATTCTTGAATATGGGAGTGGGTGATGATTGTTTGGCAAATTTGAATGGATTTTGTGATAGATTTTGAGGGGTTATCGAGAATGTGGATGATGCATTTGTAAGTAGAGAAAATGAGTTGGGTTTATGTTATGGCAATGCGTTTTCGAATTGTGATGTTTAGAGGTCAATCTTAGCCCTTTTGTTCAGCACCACCCTGCTCTCTTCTGACCCTTCTTTACACTGTTCCATCTTAGCCTTTTTGTTCGACACCACTTATATGCTGGTCAACATTCTTTTCCTTGATTGCCTAGTCAAGACTCATTCGCAACATAATATCAAATGTGCACGCCGCAGAAATACATTAACACCCACAACCAACACTTGATCCTCTCTTGGATTCAGACGCTTTATTTTATTTCTTCGCTAAACTCTTGAATGATCTTATCAATAATTTTATCTTGCCTTTCCACTGAAATTTGGTATAACTGCAGTTTATTACGGGCGCTAAAACCAAAGAAAATGGAACCAAAACCAAAGATGTTATAAGCAGAAGATCATAAGAACTTATATTCCAACTTACAGTGTCAATTGTGCCAATAATCCAGTACTCATTCTAGGATTCCCTGGTGTGTAGAGTCATTCAACGAAGGGTCAGGACTATCATGGCCTCCTGGTCGATCATAAAGTTCAAAATACAACAAAACAAAATCGAGATTAGTAAATTACCAGTTTCCTTCCACGCCTTACATATTTCATCTTTATTGTTCTTACAACCAAATTTTGTGAAAATTTCAATCACCACCAGTGGCCTGGACTATCCATCTTAACTGTTGATAACTTTTTATGTTATTCCCTAACAAGATACTTTCCGGATAAGAACCATAGATTTATACCTAAACTATGTTATCATAAAACTCAAATAACAAATCTTGAATTAAACCGGAGAACAAATGACTATCATCTTACTAGCAAGCTATGATTTTCAATGTATCATACACTGATATGACAGATCCCCCCTAAAACAGCAAATTATAAAAAACAATTCACATTATTCAACTTCAATGGTCCTCGGTAATTCACTTATCTATGCAATTATATATTAGAGTTTAAACATCAACAATGATACTTGTATCCAAAACCCACCATCAATGTTAAAGTACTGGGCAGCAAAATGTACTAAAAATTCTACTAAACTCACTAATTACATTACACAGGCAACCCAAACATGAAAAAAGCTTTAATTTTTTTTCATTGCACATAACAGTGTCAAATAAAAAAATTGAATCCCAAGTACAAAACTGAGAAATGCCCACCTGCCCAATAATCATATCAAGCTCTTTAATCAAATAAACCATGTTCTCCGAATCCTGCCGCAACCTGCATCCAACCCCAAATTCAAAACCCAATTTTTCCTATTTGGGGGTTAATCAAAATTTGAAGAAAAAAAAAATTGAGAGACTAAACATAACCAATCATCTGGCGATCGATGTAGATTGAGGCAAAGGTCGAACATTGAGACCAACAGAGTCGGAATCCGGGATTGGCAAACCTTGCTCTGCATTCTCTCTAAACTTGAATGTATCAATCTGATTCCATTTTGGGTCGCCCAAAAGATCAAAACTTTGAAATAGTGGAGTATTGGATGAAATCAGAAACAGATCTAAGGTTTTAGTTGGATGGGAATAGCTTACCCAGGGAAGAGAAGAAGAAAGTCGCTGGGATCTTTTGGGGGGAGAGAGAGAGAGAGAGAGAGAGAGAGAGAGAGAGAGAGAGAGAGAGAGAGAGAGAGAGAGAGAGAGAGAGAGAGAGAGAGAGAATTTTTGTTCAAGCTTTGAAATGGTGGAGTATTGGGAGTTCTATTTTTATTTGAGAAAGTGGAGTATTGGAAGTTGGGTCACGCTTTGAACTCATAAATTAAAGCCCTGAGCATTGTTTTTGTTTCCCGCTCGCATTTTCAGTAGATGAGTTTTATTTAATAGCGTTTATACTCATTTAAGAGCATTTATCAAATTTAAGTACTATAGAAATTTTACAAATTCACAATTGATAGCATTTCCAATCAAAACACTATAGTTATATGCTATGAATGAAGCTTTTTCTTGTAGTGACGGTCATATGCTTTAGACATATTGAGTTTAAGGGCCAATAAAAATTTAAAAATATGATGAAGGGCAAGGGTACATGTACTTTAAGCTTGTAGAAGAACAGCACAAGTAGACTGACTACTAAATAGTTGAACCATGTATTTTTAGTCGCATTAGACAAACAATATAATTTACATTTTCTAAAACATTAAATTGAAAAATAAGCTAACTTGAAAAGCCTCATCAAACAGGTAGTTTATATCGACATGCATCGTAACTGCCATTGTCACGCCCCGATTTTTAAACACAAATAAAAATCGATATATAATCCCATAATTATATATGCGAGATGGTTCAGCCATCAATATAGAATACCTAGAAAACTTTTTCCCTTTAAACCAAGTACAACTGATGCCCTGAACCCACTATGTCAATACAAACTCACTCCGCAGAGTCCACTATTACACAAGTTTACAAATTAAATTGCCACAACAAAATAATAAGTAAATGCTCCTCAGAGCTACTACAACGGAAGTCTTTTTAAAGATAAAGTCACAAAATTGGCTTCCTACTGTATAGCTGTAAGCACGCGATCTCAGCTTCAGCTACGATTGTCCTGACCTGCAGGATTAACTCCTACACTATTAAATAGTGCACCGGGTTGCCACACAAAAAACCCGGTAAGCTTATGAAAGCTTGTATATGAGTAAACTCAAAACTACAAAGCAGAAACACATTCTTAAGTCACCTCAACCTAAACAACAATAAGCACATAACTTGCAACTACAACCATCTGTTTCATAACATTCCATAACATGCTTACGTAAGTCAACTCGTGACTAAAACCACATGCTCAGATTCTCAACCTAGCATCCAATTACACAAATTCCAGTCAAACAAAACCTCCTCAAGTAATGTTTGGAAATCCTTTGACGCACAACGGTGAGTCACAAAATTCACACTCATTTCCTTCCCACTGGAAGCCTTTGTCATCAACATGACATCAAGGTGAAAACAATGAATCACCTTCCTATCCTCACACAGAGCACAATCTTCACCACTATGGCCTTTCTGATCAATCAAACCATTAATCAATAAAATCAAGAAGAAAACAATGCAATCACAATTCAAAACAAGCAAAACAATTCATAGTAACCCTTGCGTACAATTTTAGTTCAGGAGGTCACATTAAGACAAGCAATTTAAGTCATAGTAATCATCATAACCCCATACTCTGACATCCGTAGGTAGCTTCGACCATCACAGCAGTCCTCTCGATTTTTGTTAACTTAATAACAATGCAACTCCGCTACCGAGCAGTCATCACACAGATTTCGCTGGTCATCACACAGATAGTCATCATCCTACTGATCATCACACAGATTTCGCTGGTCATCACACAGATAGCAATCGTCAAACTGATCATCATACAGATTTTGCCGGTCATCACACATATTGCAATCATCAAATTGATCATCACACAGATATCATCGATTCATTATACAGATATTCCTACACAATCTTTACATGACAATCATCACAAAGATTCATCACACTGATGTCATCGATTCATCACACAGATATTCCTACATAAGCTACCATATCTTAAATCTCAATTAAGACGGTCGTACTAGACTCATGATATCTCAACACATGAAATTCTATAATCACAACTCAATACACAATTTCACCATTCTCGAGCAATAATGAACTCATTTCAATTATTGTTCACATCACATCACATTTCACGTAAATATATATATATATACACACACATGTAGTCATCCACTCAGGAATGCCACTAATACCAACTATAGTCATAGTTAACCTAATGACTCCAAGACAATATGGTAATTATGCTCATAACGAATATTGTGAGATTTACTCACCTCTGAATCCCGCTGCATCTTCACGCCTAACCAAGACAAACACAAATCGCCGTAATCTGCTCAACACAAGCCTGTCAAGTACCTAAACACATACGGTCTCGATTCAATGCACGAATCCCTAAGTGATTAAAGTCCGAACCCCCATTTTGAACTAAAACCACAAAAGTGATGCCAATCGAGGGGAAACCACATCCGAGACTACTCAAAGTCTCCAGAATACTTCTACGATTGATATACCAAAACCACAAGTCGATCGAACACTCGAATCCTCACTGATCGAATAATCGAATGGTTCAAAACCGTAAAAACCCCAACATGCTCATACGATCTCCAAAAATTACAATCTACATATCGAAATGCTCGTATCGACGAGTATATCACAATTAGGAACATAAACTATCCATGAGGTGGCTGGAAATCGCTGGAAAACACCACCACAGTTGCGGCGCCGCCGCCTGCCCAAAGTCGGAATTTGACAAAACTTCTAACACAAAAGTTCTTCATCTCAACTCCAATTACAACTTACATAACTGCACCAAAGTCAAATTATAAGCCAATCGATCGAATTTTACCTTAGAACAAATCGGAGCCGAATGAACCCTAGATCTTCAAAGCTTCGATTCGTCCTCCACAAGTGAAATCGCTGCAACCCACCTTGGGAGAAACCTTCCCCAACCTCTGGGCTACAAAACCGCTCAAGAAACACCGGCTATGGTGGTCAGAATCGTTGACTCCGATCAAGACGATTTCAGCTCCCCCACAGCTTTTCTCGTCAATGATTCTCTTTCCACAGCTCCAATCTTGGTGAATTTCTTCCACAGACTTGTAGAGGAGATAGAGGCGAAGAAAGCCCACTTTGTTTGATGTCCTATGCTGGCCAGACGGTGGAGAACGACGCCGGCAAAGAGGCAGATGAGGGCTTGGGGAGAGACAAAGAGAGACGGTTTCCAGATTTGGAAGTCTGTCATTCTTTGTAATTTTTGCAAAAATTCGTCCTTTATACAAAAATGGAAAGTTTTTCCGAAGCCCATAACTTCTTCATACAAACTCCGATTTCCGCATGTCCATAAACTCGTATCGACGCGTTCTACGACTTTCGTGAAGTAAGTTTTTAGAGAAACCCAACGAATGAAAAGTCAACCCTTGTGCCCCCCCCCCCCCTAAATGACGCTTCTTGAATAATTATTTGCCTGAAACGCTTCCGCTCCATCCACGAGCCACGAAACCATCCGATAACCACTAATTAAATTCCAGAAAATTCTCGGAAAATAATAATGAATTTCCGGGGTACTACAACTATCATGTTGTAGCCATGTTTGTAAACATTTCTTACCATGAAACACTATAAACATGGCATGCTGCAAACATCACTGGGTCCAACATCACTATCCTCTTCGCCAAACTTAATCAAACAAATAGGGCAGAGAACATCCTCACCAACCACCCTGTTCTCTCCTAACCCCTATAGACACTGCTCCATCTTAGTCATTTTGTTCAGCGCTACCTTTACGTTGGTCAGCATTCTCTTTCTTGATTCTCTGGTCAAGACTCCTTTCCAGCAAAACATCAAATGTGCACGCCGAAGAAATACATTAACACCCACGACCAATCCTTGATCCTCCCATGGATTCAGATGCTTTATTTCTTTGCTAAACTTTCAAACGATCTTATCAACAATTTTATCTCGTCTTTCCATGAAAATGACTGCAGTTTGTTACGGGCGCTCAGCCTCCATCCATCCCATCGATCTTTTCTGAAATCACTCATATTGAATTCCACCGTCTTTCGTTTGTTCTTATCGAAAGTTTTATGAACCATATCATGATTTCTCACGGCGTCTGCGTTGATGTAGTATATAGGGGTCTCATGGTATAGGTTGGAATTACCTATGCTAGTGCCTTGATCAACACCTCCTTACCATCTTTACATTTGCCATCTGTACAGAACTTAACTACATATAAATCGCTAATATATAGTTTATGATTTATAAATATCATAGTTCATGGCCTGCCAACCACACTAGGCTATCTTTCATTGACTTTGATGAGAACATTTAGTCTCATGAATTAATGTAGGCACAGTAGTAAGGAATGCATAACAGATAATTACAAGATTGGTTAATTTAGTCCTCTACATGCACAATTTGAAACCAAGCAAACGCTGAAATTGTAATGATGTTCTTTTTCTCATCTATATATAAGCCGATGTCATTTGAATGCATGTTTAGACTAATTTAACTGAAGTGTTATATATATATATATATATATATATATATATTAAAATCTAGTTTGCGTATATAGAATTTTGGAGGAGACTGATAATGAAACACATAATTAGTCATCTAATCGTTCATAACAATAAGAACACATAAAAGTGTGCATACATAAAAGTGTTTCATAGTGAAAGCCATAACTAAAAAAAAAAAAAACTAATTCTCACCACTGCCTTGGTAGATGCAGCACCAACGTACTGGTCTTTAGAGCATTTCTTAATATGAGTCAATTTAAATATCTCCCACCTATCAGGTTCCTTCTCAACTCCATTATCAACTTGCTGCCAAATCGATCACAACTAAGAAAATTACAATCTATATTTATGATTTGAATGCAATTTTTTGACTGAAATATTGCCTCATATTAGCTTATTACAACTAATTCTAGTGATGACACTCAGAAATATGATTAAAAAGCAAATGCATGACCGCAATTACTAATTACAAGTTAAACCATATTGTTTATATATCAGTTTTACTGCAACTTTGGCCTAATAATTAGAAGAAGTGGAATATAAAAGGGGCAAATGAAAAAAAGAAAGAAAAGGAGTAATAACAACATTCGGTCCAGTTGCAACAAAAGAATAACAACATTCAACATATTTAAAACAGAAAAAGAGCTATGGTCTAAATTGAATTCCAAACTGAAAAACTCAACCAATCATATTCAATCAAATTACAACAGATTTGACTGCCTCAAACTATGTAAACTTTAAAGTTTACTTTTATCAAAACTCACCCATTCATACATAATAGCTAGAAAAGTCCTTGTTCCTGTACTATGATGCATTGTCCTTTGAGAACGATTACTCACATTTATGGCAGCCTTTGTCTGCCAAAAATGACAAGTATGTAATACAATATTATGTTACTTATAATTTGAGTTCAAAACACATATTGATAGTTTAAATTAACCTGACTAACATTTTTATTACCTGAGTATCTTCCCTCATCCAAATATTCAACAAACTCTTTCCACTGAATTTTATCCATTAGTTCATGACTGCAATTAAAGCGTCGAGGAGTCCCTTGATTTGATACCCAATATTTTTGCTTCAATAGTGGCTTATGCTGCTTCCAACGATCTTGCAGCCTTTTAAAAACATAACTTTTTATCACGGATTTTCTAGAAGCCGTATGTGAATCCGATCAATAGTACCCTATATTTAATTTAAATTTTCAGATTATGAGGTATTTACATTTCATGTAAATCATAAGTGAAACAACATAAACCACTAAAACTGTACCTTCACTCGTTCCCATGCTTTTTTATGACTGTCACTTTGTAAGTGACGCCAATTGATAACATTGATAGGGTAGAACCCACCATCAGCAGCTAAACACCAAATAAAATTTGAAAAATGTGCACACTTCTTTCTCGGCCACAAAGGCGCCTCAAACTTGTCCTACTTGATTCTTTCTCTGACTTCATCTTCCCCCCAATAAATAATGTTTGAACTTCTGGAATTTTTTGTGCCACTTACATTGCCTCCTACATTTGTGCCTTCATGGACTTCATGTTGGGCGTCAAAAAGACCTCCTACATCTTGTGTTTCACTATCATTAAAAGCCACATTGTTATGAAGTTGTGGTTGGTTTATATTGTCCTCGCCAACATCTTATTCATAATTAAAATGCTTATCATTGTTGTAATTCGTCATTCCTATAAACATTAGAGGGTTCTTCCTGCACTTTAACCAAATGTTTGTGTACATTTTTGTTACTTTGTGGAACTCATCTATGACTTTGGTGCTAGATGTCTTAGTACTTTGGTGATGCCTCAAGGAAGGACACATTTGCAATGATTTTGTCCTCACAAGTTTCCTTGAGCACATCCTCTTGGATTGTGATGCCATCTTTGGTGTAGCCCACTCCTTGCTCAAGTGTAGTGACTAAAGTATCTTCATTCATGATATCAAACATTGTCTGCGCAAGATTATCCAGAATATCAATAGAAAAACAGTCATGAACATCAAGAGGATACCTCATGGCTTCAAATATGTTGAAGCCAATAACATCACCATCGAATTCCATGGTGAGAGATCCAGCATACACATCAATCTTTGTCCTGGCCGTCCTTAAGAAAGGACGACCCAATAATAGTGGCGTTGAACTCACTGGAGAGTCCTCCATCTCCAACACATAGAAGTCAGCTGGGAAGAAAAGATGGTTAACCTGCATAAGAACATCTTCCAACAAACCTCTAGGGTATGCATTGGACCTGTCAGCTAACTGAATGATAACATTATCAGATTTAAGTTCATCTAGACCTAGGGTTTCATAAACAGAATAGGGCATAACGTTCACAGATGCTCCTAAGTCTAACATGGCATTCTTAAATCTAGAGCTACTAATGGTGCATGGAATGGTGAAACTTCCAAGATCCTTGCATTTGTGGGGTAGTTTCCTCTGAATTAAAGCAGATACGTTCTCACTTACCTTTACCACCTCCTTTTCACGATTAATCCTCCTTGTGGTACAAAGCTCTTTAAGAAACTTAGCATATCTAGGCACTTGCTTGATGGCCTCAAGGAGGTGTAGGTTCACTTGCACCTTCTTGAAAGTTTCCAAGATAGCTTGGTCACTCTCATCCTTCTTAGATTTAGCAAATCTGCGTGGGAAGGGCATGCAAGAAGAAGAAGGGTTAGCAATAACCGAATTTGACAAGTTAGAGTTGTTACCTTTATGTTTCGGATTTGCTTTTGGAGGTGAGGACGTCCTAGCTTCTACCCTGGACGTTGCAGGGTCCTTCTCAAGATTCAACTTGGTGGTTTCTTGCTCTTCCTCAACTTCAATAACTACTTGGGCCTCCTTGGAGTTCTTAGGGTGATCCACTAACACTCTTCCACTCTGAGTAGTCACAACAGATGCATTCTCCACATTACCCTTTGGATTTCGTATGGTGTTACTAGGGAGCTTCCCAGTCTCATGAATCTTGCTCATGAAGTCCACAACTTGGCCCATTTGCGTTTTAAGATCTGCAATATCCTTTGTATGGGTCTGTTGTCCTTGAACCAAGGCCTGAGTCGAATTGGTGAGGGATTCAAACATCTTGTCATAGTTAAGATTCGAACTCCTTGAGGCATGTTGAGTTTGCATATAAGGCCTTTGAAAAGGTGGTCCTTGAGGACGTTGAAAATTACCTCCAAGGGGATTCTGAGTGCTCTCATTGTTTGTCCATTTGAAGTTGGGATGGTCCCTCCATCCATGGTTGTAGGTATTCGAATAAGGATCATATCTTGGATGTGGGGGACCCCCATGGTTCCCTTGGTATCCTCCTATGGAGTTTAGGGATTTCCATCCTCTATTATCTGTCAGTTGAGGACATTGATCAGTCACATGCCCTTGCATAGAGCACACCCCACAAGCTTGCATAAGTCCCTTTGCGTTTACAACTTGGTCCATGAGAAGGGTGAGTTTGTTCAATCTTTCCTCAATGGCTGAATTAGTACCTATCTCATTCACCCTTCGAGTTGTGAGACCTACACCCTCATACTGTTGGGCATTCTTGGCTAGATTCTCAATCATGGCTCTCCCTTCAGCAGGTGACTTATCCACAAAAGCTCCTCCAGCTACAGCATCTAACATGTCAAGTTCCAGAGGTAGGAGACCTTCGTAGAAGCAAGTAAGCAAGGTTTCTTCCTTCATTTGATGTTGAGGACATTGGGCAATCAAGGACTGAAACCTCTCATAATAAGCAGAATAAGATTCATCTTGAGCTTGTTTTATTCCATTTATCTTCTTCCTAAGCGTAATGATTTTGGAAGCTGGGAAGTATTTCTCTAGGAAGGCCTTCATCATAGTATCCCATGAAGTGATGCGCCCAGAAGGAATCTCATATAGCCAATCTTTGGCACGGTCAGCTAAGGAAAAGGGAAAGCCTTCATCTTAAGGATATTCTCATCCGCTCCTTGTGGTTGCATGGTGGTACACACAGACTGGAATTCTCGGATATGCTTATTTGCATACTAAGGCCATGGAACATAGGGAGCCTATGAAGTAATCCACTCTTCAGCTCAAAGTCTGCAGTCTTCCCTGCAGCAGGGGCAGGGTACACAATACTTGTGGGAAGTCCTCCTTGAACCACAGATGAAGAGAGTTCTCTAATAGAAGCCATCTTTTCGTTCTCTTCTTTTTCAGGGGATGGTGAACAAGGAGGTGTAGTCTGAGGTGAAGGTGAGTTAGACGAAACCACAGGAGATGGAGTTCGTGAAGGAGGAGATGGAGTTGGCGTAGGTGATGCAGACTTCTCAGAAGGAAATAACCTCTTCCCTTGCTCGTTAAATATATATTCCTTAAATGTAAAGGAGAGGGTCTTCTGTACTCAAGTTGTGGAGGATTCTTCAAACGAGCAAGCCTTTCTTCAATTTCTTGTATAGTTGGGAGTTTAGAAGGCTCGGTCATTCATGGAATCCTGAACAACATGAAGAATTAAAGAAGTTAGTAAATTGTATAGTAAAGTAAATACAAATTAATGATTTATACAAAAGCGTCACTATTCATGATTTACTATTCACAATTTTTACAAGTATAAAGAGAAGTAAAATATACAAGATTTCCACAAAAGAAAATGTCACATATATGTCCAAATTTTGGTTAGGATGTGACATAGTTAATAAAAGCTTGGATCCCATATGCCTTTAACCAAAGTTTAGACGTGCGGCCCAAGGGCTCGATCCTTAATACTAGTCACCCTCCTCAATCTTTTGGTAACTCTTTTCACACAGAGCCAAGTAGTAAAGGAACGATTTTGGCGGAACTCAGCTCACTTGTTTAGCAGAGGACGAGACCCTTTGCTAGCACTTCTCGTATCCAATCAACCTAGACACCCTATGCTACTAAGGTGCGCCACTTGAGAGAGAAGGGTAGATGACTAATGTTAAGGACAAAGTCCTTCACTTATTCCATTATGGTCAAAAACTTATAATAAAATTCACTCTCATAAACTATTTTTCAGTATTTACGAAAATTATGTATAACTATTTCTTTGCTTTTCTTTTATTTACAATTATTTCAACACTTAGGTACGGGAACAGGGAGTCTCGATGTGCAATGAGACTGAAACAGCTACCCTTTTCAAGACTATGTTTAATCCAATATACCTTAGTGTATCACAACATTTTCTTTTGTTATAAATATCATTGATATCAAATTAAATTCCAAGTGGTAAATCAAGTGGACGTGAGGTCCAAGTATAGTTGTCTAGACACAAAGTCCCTCCTACATCCTTTGGGCAACCTTACTGAAATGGCCAGGTAGGGGAGGGCGAACACAAGAGGCAGAATCCATTTTGGCATGAGCTACTCCCACAATGTGGTTTAGGCCCATTTGTAAGCACTTCTGAATCCAAAACCTGTCATGAACGTTGTCCCCTTCCTAGACACCATCCCACATAGGCTATACTTACTTAGATGAAAAAGGTCCTAAGTGTGAAGACAGTTCAATGAATGTTAATAAAGACCGCCCTCAACCTTAAGGGACCTGAACTAGGTACCAATAAGGGGTTTAGGTCAATATTAACAAACACGACTTCACCTATTCCTCTCAAATTACAACTCACAATTAAAATTCGTGTTCAATAATATAAATAACAACCTAAGTAATTAATTAACTAAATTTTCGAGCACAATATAAACAAAAACATAATATTTACGAAAACAAGACATATCCAACAATTATTCACACTTCAACAAGTGATTTTTCAATCCCCGGCAACGGCGCCAAAAATTGATACGCTTAAAGCAAGCATATAATTTAACCCTATAAATATCATTAGTAGTATAACCAAGTAGGGATCGTTCTATATATTCCGGGGATTGAGGGTACATTTGTCATTGTAAGACAATTAAACAATTAAAATAAAAACAAAGTACAACATTTACACATATACAAATTATTTACGAAGTAAGGGAGGGATTTTAGTAGGCCTGGGATCGGGTCGGTTTCAGTTAAAAAACTGTGAAACCGAAATAGAAAACTAACTCCTATAAACGGTTCGGTTATGATGTCAAAAAGTTTGGAACCGTTTTGGAACCGAACTGACTCTAAACGGTTCGGTTCTTGCTTTTTTCGGTTTCTTTGCATTCTTTGGAGACCCGCCTGATACTTCACTTCCACTTCCGCTTGCAGGGAAATATCAACAGCCTTTCTTGAATCCATGTCGGCCATACCAATGAGTGAAGGACTGTTACACCCCATATCTGAGATATCCTTTTTACTGAATTACATGAAATTCCTTATGGTTACCGTTCGCGGTTATAATTTTAACGTTTAGGGGGTGGTTAAAAATTGACTTTTTGTGAGTTAATAATTTGAGAAAATTTCCTTCATGAAAGTTGTAGAGGGCGTTAAACCGAGCGCGTGCATATGTGGTACGTAAAAATCGGAGTTCGTATGCAAAAGTTATGAGTGAATTAAGAAAATTACTGTTCATGGTAATTTTTGGATAAAAATAGAAACTTACCAGGGTAGGTTTCCAAAACCGGAAACCCACCCCCCCCTTCTCTCTCTCTCTCTCCCCGACTCTTCCTCCCCTCTCGGCCGAATTTCTTCCCCTTCGATTTCTTCCTCTTCTGGCCGACTCCGGACGTAATCCGGCCACCCCCAAGCTCGGTTTCTTCCCCCGGTCACGTCTGTGGAGGTATCTTTGGACGATTTGGCCGGAAAAGCTCGGATCGAAGGAATTCCTTCCCGGTTGCAGTTTTGGGATTTTGCCGATTTCCGGCCATTCCGGCCACCTCCGGCCGCCATATTCCCATCGAAGGTACGGTTTTTGATGGTGATTATTTTCCCTAAGGTGGTTCGTTCCAATTTGCATTGTAGAAGCCGAATTGACAATTTTCCATTCTAGGGTTCTTGGAGCTTCGGGGCTTTCCTTCACCGGCTCGATTCGGCCACTTAGAGGTAAAATTGATCAATGTTGTAGTTGAGAAGTTGTTTGGGTCTGTTGAGATGATGTTGTTGCCGGAATTTGGTGGTCATCGGAGAAGGTCGCCGCCGGCGCGTGGGCGCCACTGTAGGTAGCGCGTGGAGGCGCGTAAAGCGGTGTTTTAATTGTCGTTTTAACCCCTTATACTCTATAACGATCGTAGTTTGTAATGCATGAAGTTTGGTGGAAATTGGAGGATTTACAAATTGAGTTTAAATGATTAATTATTTATTATCGCGAATTCGATCGCCGAATTCCTTTCGAATTCACTCTAGGTACTGCATCAATGACAGATTATTGTTGGAGCATTAAGGATGGATGTTGTAGAGAGTTGAGGAGTCGGATTTTAGGAAGAGGGATGTTATGAATTTCCAATTATAAGTATCGAAAAAATTAAAATTCCGTACTGTGGATTATATATATATTTATGATTGTTATTCGTACAGGACGAGAGGAGTCTCCATACGAGGAGAATCACGAGCGACGTCAGGATTGACCGCTTATTGTGAGTGGACCTTTGATTTTAATTGATGCATGCAAATTAAATTCCGCAAGTTTTAAGTTATTGATTTAACAACTATTTATCGAGCATTTTATTTTGGTTTGGATTATTGAATGTTTTATTGGTTTGAACTTTTGAATTAAGATTCGTTATGCTCGATTTGAGGATTTTGTTTTATGCGGATTCGGAAATTTATACTATTGATTTTATATTTATATTCAGCTCTTGGAGCTTTTTTAAGAGATTTACGAAATAAGAATTCGAGGAAGCAAAACTTTATACTTCTTTATACCCTACTTATATTGGAACTTGAGATGATCTTGGCGTGCGGGGTCACGTCTTTATACACTTGGATTCTTATTTCGTGAGATAAGTGGGGAAATTATACAGATTTACTGGCTTTGGACGATCTCCTTCCTCACCATACGCGGGTCATGTGAATAGGTCTCCTCCTCACTTACTTTGTGTTTGTGAGTGGCAGTGAGGTAGCTTTCTCCTCCTCACGTGGGTGGTAGTCGAGGTGATATTCTCCTCCTCACACAATCTATGTGTGAATGGAAGTTGAGGTTATTAGTTCTCCTCCTCGCACAATCTATGTGTGAGTGGCAGTCGAGGGTAGGTTGAGCCTGAGGGGCTCCATTCCCGTATGGTGAACCCATTTTCCCCATGTTCTTTTGTTGTTGTTCTTGACTAGCGGGGCTAGTCGGTCTTTTTTTTCTTATTGCATGCATCGGGAGTTTTATTGAGATAATTGTGGAAAAGTATAAAACCCTTTTTCTTTCAATTACTTATTTTTGTCCACTCACGCTAACGTTTTTATATACTTTTCCCTGGGCCCTTCGGTTTCAAATGCCCAGATTGCAGTGTTGTTGCTCGGTGTACGAGTGTGAGCCATAGTGACCGCACCTGCTTCCGCCATCACCTTCTGTAGGTTACCTGGTTAACCTACTGTATTCCTTGTCTATTTATATTCCTAGAATGCTCTGATTACTAAGGGATATGTGACCCAACTTATATGTATTATATTTGAGGCCTATGACCTAACTTTGGTGATTGTAGTAACTTATACCCTTTGGAGATTATGTACGATGATATTAGCTTTGGGATGATTGTTTGAATTTGGGAGCAGGGTGGCTCCAGGAGTCGTGGTTGGATGATCAGAAGTGAATTTTGGTTTTTCCACAGGTTTTTGGGTTAACCATTTTTAAGGGAGGTTATGCCGAAATTTTTGGTAAATCTCCTTTAAAGGTGGGTCCCGCAGGGCCACTTCGGATTCCAGGGTGGAATTCGGGGTGAGTCCTGTCAAGGACAGAGACAAGAATAATATAATTGAAAGCATGATTCTTAAAGAGTCAAAAGCAAACATGATCTGTAGTACTGCTTTGTGTGTTCTAGTCCATCATGATTCATGACCACTGACCACAAACTGACAAATTCAAAGCAAAAATCTTTCAAAAATCCCACTGAGGATACAATTCTCAATTATGGGTATTTTTAAAAGAATGGTTTCTTACCATTTCTGGGTTCCACTCGAACTCACGAAGTGCTCAGACTTGTGCAATTTCCTCTCCTTCTCTGGTGCGCAAGCCTTTTTGATCTGACCCAAGCTCAGAAGACATCGTCGTTCTCCTCCAATGGCGGTGGCAGTGCGAGGAAGCAGAGCAGGATCTGATTTAGGCAGGTTTAGCCTCCAGAGCTTCTTCTCGTATTGGATCTTTGGGTGCTCAGACTGGTACAAATCCCTCTTCTTCTTCTTCAATGGTTTCAAAAGAATTCCCTCTTCGAGATGTGATCCCCAATTTTTCAATTTGAGAGATGAGTTCCAATTTTTCCGGGTTTGATCGAAGGGAAATGGAAATAAGAAAATTTATGTTTCACGTTTTGGCTATAAACGTCCATAATCTCATGCGGACTAGTTTATTTTAGCCATATAAGCTTGGAAAAACAACCAATTATATAATGACACATGTACTTCGGTTCTTCCAAGTTTAAAAAGGCTCACACCGAAACCGAACCGTAAACGCAACTTCAAGAACCGAACCGTAACAAATGTAAGTTAACATTTTAAAGAACCGAACCGAACCGGATTTTTCGGTGCGGGTCGGTGCGGTTTTCCCGGTTCTACGGTTCTAAGTCCCAGCCCTAGATTTTAGGTTTTTGGTTTTCGAAATTTAAAATAAAGAAATAAAACTAAGTATAAATAAAAACACAAATACAAGAACGAGACATAAGAAGCAAAGATCAATACCAAGTTCATAATTGAATTTGATTCTACCCTACAATTGTTCTTCCAAGTCATGAGAAAGGAGTTGATCATGTGAAACATTTGAAGCAAACGATTTCCCATATTTTACTTTTCAATGCTAATTAACCTAAGTGAAAGCACAAAGACTAATCCTATCAAACATGCATTCAAGCTCTAGAAAGCTAGACAATCATAACATGTTTAACGCATGAAACACATAGAAAGGCTATCAACTCAAGTGTGCAACTTAGTATGAAAAAGTCCACATAATTGCAATCCTTTTCAATTGAATTTGATTTCTGTCTAAAACCTTTACTACTTTTGATTCAAGTTCACAAAACAATAAGTTGAATCATGTTCTTAAATCTAGCACCACTCATATATAAACCCTAAAAGTTTCGAACCAATTAGAATCAACATATAAGAGATATCAATTAAGCAAATTCAATCAACAATCACACAAAAGCAACGTTGGAATCACAACATAAGCATCAAAATCTTCATTCAATCATAAAATTTCAGATTTAAACTTTGTTCAAACATCAATGTTCACTAGAACAACTTCATACAAATCAAACAAGAGAAATCAAAAGTGATTACAAGAAAGAAAGTTGAATTACACCGTGAATGGAGATGGTGATGAAGAACTCGAATGATGAACTAATGAATCTCGAAAGCAAGCTTCAAAACTTCACGGCTTCAAGGTGGATTAGGGGAGGTGCTCACGATTTCTTCTTACTTCTTCCTCCCTTGCTTGAAATCGCAGAAGATGAACTAGAGAATGGAGAGAACTTTCACGTTATGAAGAGAGTAAATTTCTAAATTGTAGGATGTGTGAGACGTCTAGGATGAAGAGTATATATAGGGAACGGCCAGACTTGGTCTCCAAGCCGTGATATTCCTTTTATTTTCTATGGAATTAATTTAATAATTCCACATAGCTTCCACCAATAATAATTTGCCAAGTAAGCCCTAGTGTGTCATCCATCCAATCACAAAACCCCAAGATGATTCCCTAATATATTGTTGCCGAAATTGCATGAATATATTCTGATTTTTCTCTTTTATTTCGGCCAAAATACCTTTAGGGAATATAGGAATGAATCTAGATGCCTTTTGAGCCGTTTCTTGATGTCCACACTTCTTCTTTCCTTAAACTCCACCCTAGAAAATCTCTTGGCGTAATCTTTTATTCTCCCTTTGATTTTCACGCCAACTTTTTCTCTTCCCCTAGGTATTTCACGGCAAACATCCCTAGGGTACATCCATGCGTCACAAAACCCTAATTCCATGGGCTTTTATGGGCCTTGATCCATTTTGCCGAAAATCCAAGTCAATTCATAGAGTTCTTGGGCCTTGTTGCGTCAACTTCAAACCTTTTCATCCTCTAACGTCATGACACTTCATTTTTCCATTTTCTTTTCATGGTTGCGTTGGAAACTTGCTTGGTATGCTTTCCTCCTTTGCGCAAGGTTTCCTGGTTGGAACAGGAAAGCTTATTTCTTCATTTCTGCTCAATTGTGTGGCCCTTTGTGTCTCATTTTGCTCCCCTTAACGTTCACAAGCTCCTCTTTCCTTTCGTGAGTTCATTTCCACTTTTGAGCTTCGAGGATCTGGAAATAGAAACTATTACTAAAAATAGAAACTTTCCTGAAACGAAAAATAGAAACTTTCCAAAAATGAAAAATAGAAACTTACTAAAAAAATGAAAACTAGAAACTTTCCTAAACTAAAATGGAAACTTGCTAAAAATGAGAAATAGAAACTACAAAACCGAAACTTTCTACAATAAGGAACTTTCCCAATCAAAGAATGGAAACTTTCCTAAACAGGGATTCTTTAAGGAAATAACGCAAGAAATGTAGGGAAATAGCAGTTAAAACGTCGCATTAAAATGCTCCTATCAAAATCAAAACACATACTTGAAAGAAATCAATCAAGAACAAACCATGAACGCATGCATAAGTTCTTTTTACTTTCCTTAGTTAAATCAACTAGATGAACGCACCATAGTTAACCCTATTAAACATGCAATGCTAGTGAGTGATCAATTAATTAATAAACATGTTCAATGCAAGAAGTGCTTTGAAAGTTTGATTGATTTAAGAAAAACATACAAGTTAGAACGCTAATCAAGCATGCAATTCTCTTTGTTGATTTACTTAAGTAATTATAGGTTTTCCACTTTAATTAACAAGACCTAGAATGCTAGCATATTATTTTGCATTCAACCATGCAATTCAAAACCTAAGTTGACCATCAAAGAAATCAAAAACTTGAAAGATGGGATTGAAGAACAAAACCAACAAACATTCAAGAACATATCAAGAAATCGCAAACTACAAATCTGAAAAATCCTAAAACGAATTCATACTTCAAGGAATTCGAAAACTAAACATCAATACAAACACTTTATTCTCACAAGAAATCGCATCATCCAATAAACCAAAAACATAGAACGCTATAGAATTTGATTTTTAAGTTACAAGATAAAGAAACTGAAAACAATAAGTTAGGGTTCATGGTTACACTTTTAAATAAGCTTCAAGAACACAAGAAGGTCTTCAAAGGTGGTGGACGCCAAGGATAGTCACGACAAGGATGATGGATGGACTTGCTTCACAGCTTCAAAGTCTTGAATAATTGGAGAGGCCGAAACTTTGAGAGAATAAAAGGAGGAATTCGCGATTTTGATTCAGGGTTTCTTCATTATTTGCACGGCAATGCATCCCTCCTTTATATAGTGCACGGAATAGATAGAGTTTCCTAAGTTTTCTCCTCTTGATTACATCATTTGACCAATGAGAAAATTCCATGAGAATTGGAGAACAAATAATCTTTTTCTTTGCCAAAATTCCTTGGTGAACCTAGCCTTAATTTGACCTCCATGCATGCAGAATACAACCAGGAAACCTAAAATGATTTTTATTTTCTTTTCCTGCTTGCACACGAAGTAGATTTTCTCCCAAACTCTCCATATTTGCTCTTGCCGAAATCTTCTTGAATTTTCTATGGATTTCACATCACAAATCAATAAGAATTGATTTATGATTCTGCCAAGACGTCAAGAAGGGTCTAGAAACTCATGTGCAAGTCACATGCTTCAATCTTTAGGCCAAACTTCTCAATTGGACAATTTCAAAGCCTTCATTTGCCGAAATTTCTTGTTCATTCTAGAATATCCTTGAGCAATCTTGAGTCATCTTGAAGCCACAATATCTCCTAGCCTCACTAGGACTCCTAGTGTCATCAGGTTTCTTAGTCCAATTGGCGCGGGACTCTTTCATTTCTTCATTTTCGAGCAGCATTTTTCCGAGCTCTTTCTTAGTTGAGTTAGGATTCCTACTTCAACTGGGATTCCTTTTCCTGGTAGGATTAGGAAAGCTTCATTTCTCTATTTCTTTCCCATTTCTGCGCCACTTTCCTGCCTTGCCTTTATTTCTTTCATTTCTTGCTCTTCTTAGCTCATTTCCTGCGTTTGAAGCTCATTTGTACCTAAGTACAACAAAGTATATTAGAAATGACATTGTTAAGGGAATAACTAAGGAAAATGTATGAGAAATGACACTAAAAACATAGGAAATATTGGTTTGATCAAACAAGAAGTTCAAGAACAACTTCATAGCTTTCTGATACTCTTGGTAGACCAAATAACTCTTTGTGAACATCACTTTTCCTCTCTAGCCCCACTTCAAAATCTATGCCCCAAATTATGGTCCAAAACCATTGCATTCTTTAGCAAAACTTTCATTGCTAGTATGTGATCTTCGTCTCCATAAAATTCATAGACTTTAATATCTTTCAGATGTGAGAAGAAGCATGGAGGCAAAGGCTCTAGAGCCTCATCTTTAGAATCATTTGAGGACACCGCAATCCCCTATGGCATAACAATTGAGTCATTTTAACAACATTACAGGAACAAATACAAAAGAATACATTGCAGTGCTTCTTACCCCAAGGAATATCAGAGTTTGAAGACAAGGACAGTTCTGGAGCATCGACAAGAATGGTTTGCTACTAATGTTTACGCTAGATTCAAATTCCAAAGTGATTAGATCATTGAACAAAGGCAGCTGGGCACAAAGTTCTGGTGTATCAACTAGAACCACCTAAGACACAATGAAAACAATCATCGTGGTTAATTAATTCAATGTATCGATTGGTTTAAAAAAATGCAATTGTTACATTAGCCGTGAAAGATTAATAAAAGTTTTAAACACTTTTATAAGGAAGATTTTATGATATTATCCTTTTAACTAAATACAGCTCAGCTGTTAGTGAACTACTAAAACTAAAACTCTTGAGTTGTATATAATTATAAGAGGAGAGAATAGTACGTGTACAGTTTTGCACTAATCCAGTCGTTCTTCCAATGACAGGTCTTTTTAGGAAGCGTTTCTTCACATGAATCTTAAAGGTAATCATCAGTTCTGCACTAATACTATAGTATTTTGTTCTATCTTCCCTTTTTCTATTTATTGCAATTTAGGAATCCATGATCAATTTCAAAAACTTAGAAGCAGTTTCGATTTTTTCTTGTTGAAACAGGAAAAAGTCTTGCATCACCTTTTTAAAAGTTATGCTACCCTTTCTCTCTTTCCTATAACCCTCTCCAAAAAACATAATAATATATAATGCAAGAAACAAGTTATAAATAGTGTAATAAGCTTACCTTAGAAAAAGGAGATGAAAGACCAAGATGTTTAACACCAGAAATTCCTGCCAGAAACTTGCTTATACGGCTAAAAGAGTTATCATCTTCATTGACATGGTGAATGACCTTAATATTGGCTTCGACTATAGATTCTGTGTTCTCAAAGACGTAATCTAACAAAACAAACTCAGTGACCTCAAGCTTTGGGGCTTCAATAAGAATCTTGTGAGGCTTCGTACTCATAATGAGCCGTTAGATCTATGCTTAACATCTTCAGGTTAGAGAGGGAGATGCAGATCGCAAATTGATGATATTCAAGTTCTCCCTCAATAGTTAGATGTTCCAGAAGAAGGCAGTTGGAAACATCGATGTATGAATCACGACCCATAGCCCATTGTATAGTAACATGCAGGTACTTGGGCTTTGACAAGCATTCTAATGAAGGAATCTTGATCACGAAACTATTACCCAGCTTCAAAATCGCTAGTGTTTTGAGCTTGAAAAGACAATCAGGTAATGCACTTGGGGGGCCGAATCTGCCAGTTGGAATATCAGGAAGTATTCTGACTTTCTTGGCAACATTGGATTTTTGAACAAAGTATCGATCATTGACGTATACAAATTAGTGTATCAATTTAAAACCCTATCAAGGTAGTAAGAATAAGTAGGGATCGTTCTCAACCGGGGATTAGGGCCTAATTAATTCCTGAAAAATAAAACGTTAGTAAAACAAATTAAAGAATATATATACATAATATTTACGAAAATAAGAAGGGGATTTAAGATTTTATTTTCTAATTTAACAACTAAGTATTTATGTACATGTGACACATCAAAACAAGAATCAAATAGAATTTATATGAATGGAACGAAAATAATATGAAATTAACTACTACTAACACGTTGGCAAGGGTCCAAACATCAAATCACGAATCAAAATATATCCAAGCATAAAATCAATCAAGAACAAAGATGAACGCATACAAAATTCTTTTTACTTTCCTTAATTAAATTAACTAGATGAACGCACCATAGTTAACCCTATTAGTCATGCAATCACTAGTGGTAGCTAATCACTAACAAAAACACTCATAATGCATTAAGAATCATAGAAGTTTGATCAATTCAAGTCAAGAACACAAGTTAGAACGCTAATCAAGCATGCAAGACTCATTGTTAATTTACCTAAGTAATTATAGGTTTTCCACAGAAATTATTAAAGCCTAAAACGCTAGGACCTTAATATGGATTCAATTACATGTTCATCAACCTAAGTATGCATCCAAAGATCAATTAACACATAAAAGATGGGATTGAAGTTCGAAATTAACAATCATGCAAGAACACTTTGAAATCGCAATTTATCTTTTTGAAAACCTAAAACATGCTTCATAGTATTCGAAAATCACATAACTAAATTCAATCTTTCATCCACCATAGAAATCGCATAACAAGAAACCAAGAATGAAATCCAAACGCAATTTATATAAAACATGAAAGAGGTTTACATAGTTCAAAACCGAAAACAGAAAATAGGGTTCCATGGTTACACTTTTTGATCTTCAAGGACGCAAGAAGCTTCAAAAGGTGGTGGAATGGATGAGAGCTACGGCAAGGATGGTTGAATGGATGAATAGATGCTTCACAACCTTGAACTTTGGAAATCTTGAAATTGCCGAAACCTTGGAAGAGAAATGGGAGTGTTTGTGTATTTGATTCTGAATTTTGTGGTGTGTTGAATGTCTTCACAAACTCCCTTTATATAGTGAACGGCAAGGGCTAGGGTTCCCTTGAATTTCTCTTAAATTACATCACTTCGACCAATAGAAAAATAACATATGAATTAGAGAGCAAGTAACCTTTCTTTGGCAGAAATCTTCCATGTATCTAGACTTATTTTCGGCCTCCTTGTATATAGAGTCATGAATCAATTCTTATTACTTTATTTTCTCTCATAAAATCTCAAGAAAATCCAATAATAATCCCTTAAAGATATTGCCGAAATATTTTGATAATTCCTTGTAATTCTCACGGCAAAGGCATGTAGAATAGGCCTATAACTCCTCCAAAACTTCAAGAAGGATCTAGAGCATCATGTGCAAGTCACATGATTCAAACTTCGGGCCAAACTCTCCCAAAATGGGCCAATTCGAAATTAATCTTCATATTGCTGAAATTCCTTCTTTATTCTAGAACATTCTTGAACTATCTTGAGTCATTTTCAAGACACAGCATCTCCTAGCACCACCAGGTATCCTAGTGTGATCAGGTTTCCTCATCCAACTAGGACTCTGTCATTTCTTCATTTCCAAGCACATTTTCCGAGCTTACTCCTAGTTGCATTAGGATTCCTACTTCAACTAGGATTCATTCTCCTAGTAGAATTAGGAAAGCTTCATTTCTCCATTTCTTTGTCATTTTTGCGCCACATTTCCTCCTTGCCTTCATTTCCATCATTTCCAGCTCTTCTTAGCTCATTTCCTGCGTTTGAAGCTCAAATGTACCTAAAAATACAAAACTAAGTTAGAAATGATATTGTTAAGAGAATAACTAAGTAAAATGTAGAGAAAATGATACTAAAAACATATAAAATATTCGTCCGATCAATCATAGCAGCAAAGGTCACCAGAGATGCGGTTAAAGACATTGTGACTCTTCCTGTAGCGTGTTCGGAATTCCCAATCCTTGAACACTGGACATTCAACAAAGTAATCTTCCATCATGTTTGTCTCTTTCTTCTCTAAATGGCTCCTTGTTTGGTGCACGACCCTATAGAGAACCCTGCTGTTGAGTTTGATTAGTAGATTCGGCAACTACTGCGATCACAATGGCATTAGTTACACACATCTCTTAATAATCTTCATCCTGAGACTATCGAATCTTAGCCCACAACCTCTTCATTGAAATGAGGGAAAGAGAGAAAATATGTAATTCTAGAGATTTGAAAAAGGAGAAGATTTGCTAATATCATATTCTATACGAATGGAGTGCACAAATTTTATCTATTTATTGACATTTTTCACGCCAAACATGATCAGTTGATAAGGACATGTCAACATAGAGCTATCAATTCCGACACGACCCAATAACACGACTCGAAACCCGCACGAAATAAAGCGGGTTGAACCCGCACAATTAAAAAGCGGGTCGGCCGTGGGTCAACCCGCCATGACTCATTTAATAAATGGGTTGGCCACGGGCCAACCCGCTAACACGAAGTGAACCTGTATAATCCAATTATGCTGTACTTCTTTTTGAAATTTTGGACTTTGGGAGTATTTGATCATAGGATTAAACAAGCTTAGATAAGATTACATTGACAATAACCGTTAGATTGAATAATATGCAAATAATCTGGTTTGTTCAAAGTTGTCGGTGGTTGTTTCAATCTTTTCAAAAAAATTATTGGTAGTTACTTCACTCATTTCAAGAAAAATTGTCGGTAAATTTCGGTGGCTCATAATTTGTCCACCCAAAAAAAAACAAAAAATTCTATGTCTTTTTTTGTTCACCTGAAATAATTAATGGTTTTATTGGCAGGTTATTCATAATGTTTATCATTACCATCTATTTACATAAAACATATTTCAATTTGAAAATAAATAAATTAACAAAAAATTCAATGAACAGTAACTGATCGGTCAAGAAACAAATCTAAACCAGTTTAAATGTAAATACTATCCTTCTCAATTTTCTGGGAAATAATCAGGCCTACTTAAAACCTCCATCGTTGCAGTTCCTAGAGAGAGCGTGAGCGAAAGAAAAACAGAGAGAGCGTGTACCCTCTGGCGGCTCGCCCTCGTGGCGGCGTCGTCGTCAGACGGGTTTGGAAGGGGCCTAGTGCCCGGTGGTGGTTGTCCACGGAATCATTCCTGTCAGGGAGGAGACTGCATGGTGGTCTCACTGCCCAAAACGCAAGGTGGCGGTGCTTGCGGGCTCGGTGGCTTGAGTGTGGGGCTGGGCTCGATCTCCCACGACCGGAAGGCGGTCAGCAAGAGGCGGGGTCGTCTAAAGGTGTGAAGGCTGGATCTAAGGGGATCAGATCGGATCGGAGGGATTCAATCTGGTCTGTGTCGCTTGGAACCTTCATGTGCAGAGGAGTAGATGGGAGTGGCGGCGATGCTTACAGGTGTGTTGGGGAGGATGGAAGGATAGAAGGGCTGTTGGAGTTCGCTCGATGTGGGAGGATGCCCGTCGGTAGTAGGACGACGTGGATCTGGTGTGCTGGATGGTGGCAAGCTGCTCGGTTTTCCTCTTTGGTTGGGCTGATTGGGTTTTGGGCTCTGGGCCCAAATTCCCTTTATTTTATTTACTTTATGTTTTATTGTTGTTGGTCTTTAGTAGGTAATGGTGGTTATATGCCAGTAATAAGTCCCTATCAGTTTAGGGCAGGGCGACGTGGGCTTAGTCCTGGACTGCACCTTTTGTGTGCCTGGTTTGCCCTAGTTAGGTGGCGAGTTCCCAAATGGTCGCACCCTCCTAGTGGTAAGATGAAACTAAGTGTCGACGGAGCTGTTCTCCAACGGCAACATGGGGGAAATCGGGAAAGCTGTGCTAAAGCTGGTAATTATGCTATGTTGTAATCGGGTTACATATCGAGTTATCTTTTCGCTGTGTCACTGCTATGTTAAAGCAAATGAAGTAACTATTTGTGCACTCTTTACTAGTTGGTGCTTGTTAGAATACAAGTCTCCCATAGAGATTTCTGATATTATTTCAGAAAATACTCTAGATGCTTATTGTAATTAGGGGTTTAGGCTCATTGTCCCCTCCTTGTATTCGACAGTTTCATTAATCAAGATTTGAAGGCAGCCGCACCGGCCCTTTATTCCAAAAAAAAAAAAATGTAAATACTTTCCAATTTAGAACGTCAAATGTACGTAAATAACAGAGTTTGGCTGTTTGGGTAATCAAATCCTTACATACACATGTATTTTTGATTTAAAAATAAATAAATATAAAAAGGTATATACTGGGAAATGAGACTCTCAAGAGTTTGAGAATGAAACACTCGAGAGTTCTCTTGAAAGTTGAAACCCTTGGAAAATCCTTTCAGCCTTTTTACCAATTACTTAACCCTTGAGCTCTCCTTTGATTCATAGTCAATCCTTTTCTATGGAGACTCCAACCAAATGTGATGAGATTGTTCGCTATGCTCTGGGGGAGAATCGGCGATACTCTAATTCAGCCTTAGTTTATTGAATTGGTTACTCTTTAGCCTCTAGGGTGAGGGAAATGAGATGGCTTTCTTCTTTAGCCTCTAGGGTCTCACCGGCACTCAGAACCCTCCCTCACAAACCCTCGCCTTCATCAAAAATCAAACCCAGCAAGCCTCTGCCTTCTGCTCCTCACAAAGGTAATTACTTTGAGCTTCGAAACAATCTCATTTCAGCTAAGAATACCAATTTTCGTGTTGCTAATAAACCAATCGACCACCTCTACATTGCTCGAATTCTTTCTCGCAAGGACTGGTTTTTGTTACTCGACCACGAGTTGAATGCCAGGAGGATCGTTTTGAATCCTCAGGCCGTTGCTAGTGTCTTGCAAAACCAAGAAAACCCATTGCACCCTTTCAAGTTTTCGATATGGGTTTCGAATATTGATCCCTTGTTCTTAAAGAATCAATCGGTTCGCAGTGTTTTAGCCAACACTCTTTTCAGGAAAGGCCCAGTTGTGTTGTCTGTTGAATTGCTAAAAGATATTAACAACTCAGGTTTGAAGGTCACTGAAGATTTGCTTTGCATATTAATTGGTAGTTGGGGGAGGTTGGGTTTGGCAAAGTATTGTGCTGAGGTTTTTGGGCAAATTTCGTTTTTGGGTCTTGGTCTTAGCACTAGGTTGTACAATGCTGTGATCGATGCCTTAGTCAAGTCCAATTCACTTGACTTGGCTTATTTGAAATTCCAACAGATGCCTGCAGATAATTGCTATCCTGATAGGTTCACTTACAATATCCTCATTCATGGAGTTTGCAAGATTGGTATTGTGGATGAAGCTCTCCGCTTAGTCAAGCAAATGGAGGGCTTGGGATACTTGCCTAATGTTCGTACTTATACAATTCTGGTTGATGGGTTTTGTAATTCAAGGAGGGTTGATGAGGCCTTTGGGGTTATGAAGATAATGAGGGATAAGAATGTGACTCCTAATGAAGCTACTGTCAGATCATTGGTTCATGGGGTGTTTCGTTGCATGGACCCCAGTAAGGCTTTTGAGTTGTTATTAAGTTTTGTTGAAAGGGAGTCTCTCTTGTTTAAGGTAGCTTGTGATACCATACTGTATTGCCTTTCAATTAACCACATGGCAAGGGAGATTGCTGTGTTTTTAAAGAAATCTGGTGCGAAAGGTTATTTGCCTGACAGTTCAACATTTAACGTTGCAATGGTTTGTTTGACAAAGGAATCAGCTCATCCTCGGGATGATGTACATGATATATTTGAAAGTTTTATACATCGAGGTGGAAAACCAGGATTTGGTTCTTATCTTGCATTAATTGAAGCTATGTACAAGTCTGGAAACGTTGATGAGGGGAATCAAATCTTTGAGCAAATGACCAAGGATGGACTTGTATCTAGTGTCTTCTCATATAACATGGTAATTGATTGCTTTTGCAAAGCCCAAATTATGGACATGGCATCAAAGGCTTTTGGAGATATGCAGCAGAAAGGTATTCCTCCTAACCTTGTAACATTCAATACACTTCTTACTGGATATTGCAAGGCTGGAGAGGTAAGTAAGGCACATGAACTGTTGATAATGCTCCTACAACATGGTTTCAAACCAGATATATTCACTTTTAGTACAATAATTGACGGACTCTGTCGGGTGCACCAGATTGATGACGCTTTCGATTGTTTTGCTGAGATGGTCAGGTGGGGGATCACTCCAAATGTCATCACATACAATATATTGTTACGCTCTTTGTGTTTCGTCGGAGATATTGCTAGAGGAGTGCGACTAATGAAAAGTATGCAGGTAGATGGAATAAAACCAGATACTTACTCTTTCAGTTATCTTATTCAAAGTCTTTGTAGGATGAACAAGGTTGAGAAAGCAGAGGAATTTTTTCTTGCTATGTTGAGATCAGGTTTGAATCCTGACAATTATACATACAGTGTTTTTATCAAGGCATTGTGTGACTTGGGAAGACTTGACGTGGCAAAGGAGATATTCCTCTCTATGGAAGCATATGATTATTTACCCGATTCTTCTATTTGCAATGTAATGTTGGATTCTCTGGTTCAGCATAACCGTTTTGAAGAGGCCTGTAGAATAGTAAAAAGTTTTGTCAGGAGGAAAAACTAAATTCCTAACTTGTTGGATATGGTCAACCCATGAGTCCATGCTGCTTTGTATCAACATTGGTCCTGAAGTCAGGTCCAGCCTTAATACACAAGACTGATGAATAGTTTGTGTAATGCATTTTGGAATCAACTGCATACTGGATATGGTCTTCTTCAGTTCATGCTGCTTTGTATCAGCCTTGCCACTGAGGTCAGGTCCTGCCATGATAAACATGGCCGAATCTTATAGAAACGAAAAGCAAAACACACAAGGCTGATTGATAGTTCTGTAGTGCATTTTCAGAATGAACTGCATTCTGAGTATGTTGCAAGAGGCTTCAATTTATCTCCTGGGTATGTAGCAGTGCACTCTACTCCATTTCCCTTAATTGTTTTATTATTTCTCGGTGATAAGTTGCATTATTGTTGGTGTATGCATGTAGAGTTGTTTGCTCGTCTCCAAGCAAATTTCTGCTCTATATATGTAGTTAATTTTATGTTGCATTTTTATGAGGCAAACTTAAAACATTACCAAGATACCAAAATAAGTACATAATCATAGATTTTACGCTAGCATACCTGCAATCTTGAAAAAGTTAAAAGTTTCTAAGAAAGGAGTTGACTGAAAATTTTCTTGACTTCTCCAACAGCCATCTTCTTGTCTTGTGTACTTAATTAGTGTGTGAACTGAACTCTGCCTGCACCAATTTAATTAGCTCCTCAGCTTTCCCATCCTTTAGATTCCTTTAAAGTGAAAATGCCAATTTACTCGACAATTACAATTCAAGACCATTGCAGTGTGAGGATGGTTCTTGGCCATTGAAGTTTTTTTTTTTTTTTTTTTTTTTTTTTTTTTTTTGGGGGGGGGGGGGCGGTAGGAGGAGTAGTTGAGGGGTTGATTCCCTATTGAAGTAATAGGGTAGGTTACTGGTTGCATTAGTTGATCGGAAATCCAGAAGTATGGGGCTCAGAAATGCAAAACCCTTGGTGAGATCGCTGTGTAAGGACATTAGTATGAGTTAATGAGGACTTGATTAGCCATTGTGAAGATGCTGATAAACAATAAAGCTCTTCTTGTGAAGATGATAAAGCTCTTTTTAGGAAATGGTTGTGGCTGTTTCCTGAAAGGGAGACTTTGTGGCACTAGCTGATCAGAAGGGCTTCAAGATAATATGTCCATGAAAGGATATTAGTATCGCGATGAGGACTTCATTAGCCACTGCAGGTCTGAGTTAGGAAATGGTGCGTAACATTTTGGGAAGATGTTGAGGTCGGGGAGCTTTCTCTGAGTGGGGTCTGTCCTCCACTGTACTTGTTCACATTGCATTTTATCCTTTTTCTTTATTTGTTACTTGAATTGTGATGTACTTTATTGATAAATTTTTCCTGCGCTTAAAATTAAAAGTAAAGGGAGATGAATGGCTAAATTTAGAAGTTGTCTGTTATCCTGGGAGGTGGCATTTGTAAAACTTAGGATGGTGAAAATAATAGGAGGGAGGAAAATAGAAGAACAAAAGAACATAACATAAACTGAAAATGAGAGTTACTTCTTTCTGTTGCACGGTATCCGTAACTCTCATTTGGTGGGGAGGGGGGATTGAAGTATCTTATTGTTTGGCTGTACCTAGCAAGGAGTCTTACCATGTTGATTCAGTGGGTGAATGCACCCCTGGACCTATGATTTTGTCAAAGTAATATTGTTAGTTGCATAACTGATATTCGTAGATTAAGCTACTGCCTGTTTGTTAGTTCATCCGGTAAGCAACATCATTAACAAGAATTGTTGAACTTAGCTTCATGTTTATTTTCTGGTTTCCTAACTGAAGGAACAATGAAACAGCTGTTTTTCAGGTTTAGTTACGTTCAAGGAGGTGATTGGACAAATAGCGTACATAGACGGCATTTCTTCCAGACAAGGCAGTGTGGCTGCTAAGTTTTTCTGCTGAAATCGGCAATTTTATCTGGTCATGGAGAATAATGAAGTTATGAGAAAATACATGTTGCCCTGTTTGGTCCACATTATAGAGTAAATAATGAAGTAGGATTTGAAGAGCTTACCACTGGCGGGGGTTTGGACTAGGCATTTATGCGGATTTAAGTCGAATATATTTCATTGATATGTAGATATTTCATTGTGTTCTACTACCTAGGAATCCATAAGATTGCATGTTTCTAACAGATTTTGACTTGTATGACCTTGATATTTGGTATGGCCCCTTTATAAGGCTGAATTTGCCGAAATGGTGGACAGTAATCGTTCCACATATAAAATCTGTTAAATTTCTCCTAGTAAATTAGTGATGCAGCTCTAAGCATGACCATTTCAGCCCATATATCTCTTCACTACCTCTTAATTTTAGTGGGATGTAATTCTTCTAGTTGCTGTACAAGTTAAATGAAGACCTTCATTTGGTGTTAAAACTTTTGAGACTAATTGGCAGCATGCAGCCATTTTTCAACAGCATGTAATTACAGTCTTCATTGGGATTAGACAAAAGTGATAAAGTCCAATAAGGTGAATCCAAGGGATAATTAATCTAAGTAATGCTCCTAAAGAGACGTAATTTATAAATTGTTTATGGAAATCAATATCATTGTGGATCGGTGGTCATAGCTTAAATTTTTATTTTGGTTCTTTGTTGCGTAATGTCACTATGTCAGTAGTTGGATTTATTTTTAATCAATTTCCAGAACACTTAACAAGACCAGTTCATCTGCACTCTCGACGACTGGAATACTTGTGTGATGCACATGTTATTATTGAAAGGAGGAGAAAGTAGAAGTTTTATATTCATTCACTTCTTCAATTTTTTGGTGTTTAATTTTACCATAATAGTCCTTCCAGATAATTTCATTATGACTTTCTTTCTTATTCCAAAGGTATTGTGGGCATTTTAAAAATTAGTATAACTTTTGACACCAAGCTTTGACTGTCCTTCACGCGAGATAGAGATTATTATTATAATTAGCATCGTGGTTATCATCATAAACCATGTAGTTTATTCTCTGAGCAAGTGGATATGAACACCAATGAACATGAAGTCTTGGTTTTTTTTTTAGTTTTTGTCATGTTTTATTTATTTTTAGTGACCTGTTCCCAGCTACCACCTCCCTTGTTCTGGGTTTTTTAGTGTGGTTTCTATAGTCTCATGCTTTGCTTCTTGTGGTTAGTTTCTTGCCGGCCTATTCTTGAAACCTTGTTTTGGTGGTTTTCATTTTCCAATGGCCCTGCTTAGAGCCTCAGCTGAACCGGCTTCTCCTCGTCGGTGGAAGCATGATGTGTTTTTAAGTTTCAGGGGTGAAGACACCCGCAAGGGCATTGTTTCCCATTTATACGATGAGCTGCAAAACAGGAGAGGGATTAAAACATTCAAGGATGATCAGCAGCTTGAAATAGGGACAGCTATTTCTCCAAGTCTCCTAATGGCAATCCAAGAATCATGGTTTGCCATCATTGTTCTCTCGCCAAATTATGCTTCTTCTTCTTGGTGTTTGGATGAACTTACACACATTTTTCAATGCATGGAAGACAAGAACAGAATTCTGCCTCTTTTTTATCACGTTGATCCCTCTGATGTACGCCATCAAAGGGGAAGTTTTCAAGAAGCCTTCACTAAACATGAACAACAGTCTAGGCAAGACATGGACAAGGTCAAGCAGTGGAGAGATGCTTTAAATAAAGTTGCCTATCTCTGTGGCTGGGATGCCAAGAATTATGTGTAAGCATGATGAGACTATCCTAACAAGATTGATTTGCACTTGTACTTTTAGATCTATTATTTGCCTACGATTGATTGACTCCTCTCTTTTTGTAGATCCGAAAGAGAGCTTGTCAAAAGCATTGTGACATTTGTGTGCAGCAAAGTACTTCAAGTTTCACGACCTATTGAAATCGAGTGTATAATGCATACTGGAGATTTTGAGGCATTTGAAGCAACCAGACAAGCTATGGATAAGGTCGTGTCGGCACTTAAAGATGATAACATCACTGTCATTGGCATCAACGGAATGGGAGGTGTCGGCAAAACAACCATGGTTACATATGTCAGTTCACAAGCCAAAAGAGACGGGATCTTCGATCATGTGATTATGGCTTGTATATCTGAAAACCCTGACTTGATCAAAATTCAAGGCATATTAGCAGATATGTTGGGAATGCAATTGAAAGAGGAGACAGAAATTGGAAGAGCTGGTAGATTGAAGGATAGAATAATGAGAGGAAATAGGATTCTTATAATCTTGGACGACATGTGGAAGAATATAAATTTATCAAGCATAGGAATTCCCAGCTACAATGAGCTTAGAAAGTGTAATTCTAAACTCTTGCTCACCACAAGGAGATTATCTGTTTGTCAAGTCATGAGGAGCCAAGCAATCATCCCTCTTAACATCCTATCAAAAGAAGATTCTTGGAGCTTGTTTGTAAAGGAAGTGGGACATTCTTTTCATGAATCCACCAGATTTTATGATATAGCGAGGAAGGTAGTTAGAGAATGTGCTGGTCTCCCAATTGCATTGATAACAGTTGCAAGGGCACTGCAATATAAAGACATGGATGAATGGGAAGAAGCAGCTCGACGACTAGGGATGTCTCAACCTGTCAGCCTTGATGATGAGGGAGATGTTTTCAAATGTATAAAGTTGAGCTATGATTACTTGAAAAGTGATCTTGCCAAGTCATGCTTCTTGCTTTGCTGTCTATTCCCAGAAGACTATGACATCCGCATTGAAGACTTGCTTAAATATGGGATCAGTCATGGTTTATTTCGAGATTCCAACACCATGAATGAAGCCAGAGCCATAATCCATTCGGTGGTCAAGTACCTTAAAGCATCAAACTTGCTTTTAGACAGTGAAATAGATGGATGTGTAAGGATGCATGATGTCATTCGGGATATGGCCATATCAACTACATTATCCGAGAACAACAATGGGTTTTTGGTGAAAGCTGGTTTACACAACCTTTCCGAAGAGTTGGTATGTACAAAACTCCAGGTTTTATTACCTGAAAGTACTTAAATGGTTTTTTTATTTTTCTTTTTATTTTTTAAATTTCTGCAGTATCCAAATGCAGTAAAATATATAGTACTAGGTGAGAGAATTTAGAACTTGAAAGAGATTCATAGAAGGGGATATAGGTCTATAAAAGGAAGAATGGAGAAGATATGATTGGAAGGCCAAAGAAGATATAAATAACTAGAATAGAATTAGAATATTATGGCACAAGAAAGAGATGGAACATCTAGAGAAGGAGTAATAGTTGCAACCTTTCAATTCAATAGGCAGTAAAACCACCAATCCAATATCTTCGTATGAGGAGATTAGATCTTTGAGCTTTTTAAGTGACTATGGAGGATCTAGTCTCCTTACTAATCTCCATATAGAAACTTTAAGGAGAATAGATCTTCTTTAGGATTTTAATAAGTTGAGCAATTTACTTTTATTTTGCTGTATTTAACTGTCTTTATATTCCAGAAAAGGTCTCGAGTTGAGGAGCGATGGGAGCGTTTAGTCGGTGCAGTATTATGTTGGAAAAGAAAGGAATCAACTTTTGAAAATGGGAGCCATGGTATTGGCATTGATGCAAGCGTTCAATCTCCATGGCTTGCTAATTGGGAAGTTCAGGAAATCCTGAAAGTTGCTGATGAAATCCAACATAATGATCCCATTGTCAGTAGAATTTGTATGTTATCGTTGTTCACTTCTTCTTTGCCTTTCTCTCCATTATTTATATAATCTTAGCTAATAGCTGCAGTACATTAGTTCACCATTAGTTGAGTCTCTCCATGATAATTTCTTTACAAGAGTAACAAATTATTGCAAGTTGAACCTTTTAGTACTATACTTCTACAAGTGAGGGCAAAGCCTGTAGAGAAACCTGGCCAACCCCAAACCACAGACAAATACATACAACATCCTACTTTAAATATGTGATGAGGAGCAATAAAAGAATATAATCATCAATATCAACATCGGTGTTATTAAATTATGAGGGGGAATACAAAGAATATAGTTTTCTTTTTTGAAAGCATAATAACAAGAATTGATATCTCAACATAACTCTAACCATGCGATAAGTAGTTTAATACGTACAGAACACTCCCAAATCACCTATCTGGGTTGAAAGGGATCAATTGAGTCTTATAACACATAAAGCAAAGAGGAATTTCATGGAAAGTTACTATTTATATGGAAATGCTATCAATTCCTACCATTCAGATCCTTTCTAAAGGTTGATTTCAAAAAACTAGAAAGAGAAGATAGGTAGAATTGTTTGATGGTACTACTTTTCTGGTTCTTTTTAGCTTCACAGAATTATTTTTCTTGAAGAATCATCTAAATTCAGCTGTTACTGGTGAAATATATATGTAATCTTGTAAGATAAATTTAGTATACAGTTGCAACTCTCATCTTTTAATTAGATTGCATGTTAAGTGGGAGATGGAAGATGGTAAATTTCTGTTCAATTGCAGTATGCGAGCACAGTTATAAATTGGCACATTTGAATTCTAATAGCGACCAAAGGGGAGTATTACAACTCAAGATTGGATTGATGACTTGCTTCAAGGTATTTGTTTCATACAAGATAGGTGAACTATCTTTTAATTTCTTTTGGTTCTTACATTTTGCATACTGCATCATACCCTGCAATCTTTTGCATGCACCCATTTGTTTCTGCACGTATTGTTGTTTCTCTTTAATAAGTTCACTTGTAGTGTAAAAATTTGTGGGATCAGACTTCTTTTCGTGCAGCTGTGCATAAAAAGCACAAGTGGCACCCAATGCTCTCATAACTCTTATGTTGTACGATGATCATGTTATGTGATACGCATTATTGAATACACTCTTGAGTCCAAGTTCATGATTTAGCTAGAATCACTCACAATCCATTTTTTATTTTGTATAAATACATATCATAATTTGGGGATCTGTCTCATCCAATTTTAGGGCTATCTCTTTATCTTTTATTTTACTAGATGGGAAGGCAGTATTTAGTTACTTTGACTAAATATACTTCAGACTCTTGATGATGTACTTTCTGTGTTTTATTTAGGTGGACATCTTGTCAACATTGCTCAACTGCGTATTATGTTGATAAAGGGTTCCTTTTTTCCAAAAATGTTCTTCATGTCAACGCTTCTGTAATAGCGTGCGCGCTCACACACACACACACACACACACACACTATTATACATATATATATATATATATTGACAATTAAGCCTTATGCATGAATTTATGTTTGTAAATCAGTTATTGTTTGATTTCTATGTTTCAAATTTGTTTAAATATAACTTGTATCATTAAGTTCGTTTGAACAAAAATTTCCAGCAAAAGCAAGCACGGAGGGGGGGTGAAACTGTGGATAGAAGCCAAGATTTTCTTGTCTTACAGAAGTTCTATAAACTTTATAGAGAGAAGAATAATGTAGAAAAGCTGCGGGAGGAAGAAATGAAGTTGAGGGAATCTGGATCTATCTGTGCAAATCTGGGGGAGTAAGTTCTAAGTTTACGATAGGACCCTAAATACGTGTTTTAGTAGCCGGTAGGATTCTGGATTTTTTTATGATCATGATGCATAAATTTTTCTCTAGTGCTTAGTTAATTCCTTCCATATTAGGAGGCTTAACACATAATTGTCTTGCAGATTGTACTAATGATCTCTCTCTCTCTCTCTCTCTCTCTCTCTCTCTCTCTCTCTCTCTCTCTCTCTCACACACAACTGACACAAGAAGGAATGCAATTGTTTCACGTCTTCTTTGGATTCCATATTGATTATTTACCTTTATCCAATAATCAGGTTGGAAAGAAAAACAAGTATAAGGAAAAGAGTTTCTGCAACTCTAAGAATTCTGGAGACAGTTTTGGAGCAGCTGGAGGAAACTCCCGAAGAGGTTGATTAGATATTTTTGTTAAATATTTTTAATGCTACATCAATGCTGGAATTTGCTATACCTTACTGTGTTTTCCAGAAACCGTCTCAAATTGAGGAGCGTGGTACTTGCGATATTGGAAAAACATCTCGAGTTGAGGAGCGATGGGAGCGTATAGTCCATGCAGTACTAAAACGGGAAAGGCTGGGAACTGATGCATACAGGCGGCATGGTACAGGCATTGTTGGAAAAGTTCGATCTTCATTTGCAATTAGCAGGGTTATAAATAAAATTTTGGAAGCTGCAGATGAAATCGAAGATGAAAATCTTATTGCCTCTAGAATTTGTATGTCATTCAGTGTCTCGTTTATCTTTTTCCCCATTGGAATGGGTTATTTGGGAAGGAGGTTCTGATTATTTGAGTATATTATTTCTTCAATTTGTTGAGTTTGTCTAGCTAATTGCTTTACAAGGGGGTAACTAATTATTGCAGTTTTTGAACCTTTCTGTACTATATCTTCTGCAAGTCATACAAAGTTTTGATGCAAATCTTTTTTAATTTTCACTGAAGTACTTTGGTGGTGTTTATGGGCCGTTTATTGTTTGTTTCTCAAATAAATCAGTCTTTGAGTTTTTTGTATGTTTATATATATATATATATATTTTGGTTGCTGTTCTAGTTTGTTACTCATTTAGTTCTGATGGCCTTATACCAAAAGAAAGCCTTGCTTTTTCTACAACTAGGTCACAGAGCTTATCTATATGTTTGCAAATGCTTTGAATTCCTATTATTCATCTTCTTTCCGATTGTGAATTTCCAGAAAGAACAAATAAAAGATAGGTAGAGTTGGCAGATGGCTTTTGTGGTTCATTTAAGGGAAACAAATTTATTGTGCATGATGAATCACTTAAGTTCCGTTGTTGCTGGTGAAATATTTGTAAATCTTATGAAATACATAGTTTATCTGGTTGTAAGTCTCATTTGTTAGTTAGAGTTTTTCCTGTTCACCTGCAGTATGTGAGCAGGGTTATTCGTTGGCTCTAGATCTGGATTGTGATAGTGAAGGAAACGGAGTATTGCAGTTTAAGGCTGGTCTGATTTGTGTCATTAAGGTATATCTTTCATATTTCATAGGTGAAGATACTTCAATCACTCTGGATTCTTACATTTTGCATACAATGACATGTTTTGCATGCATACAATAACATGTTTTGCATGTAAATATGAGCTTCTGCAGGTATTTTTTTTTTTTTTTTTTTTTTTAGCTTCTGCAGGTATTATCATTTGGATCTGTTATGTAATTCCACTCATAATGGATCAATATGTGGGACATCTTTTATGCAGCCATGTGTAAACATGTTGACCAGCGTTTGAACGAAATCTTGAATTGTTTTCTTTCTGACAATATATGTGGAAGCACATGTGTTTGGGTACATAATCCATTATAAATGAAATAATTATGAGTCAGAATTCATGATTTTGATGATTCATACTGATTCATCTTCATTTTGTTTATAAATATATTTTGAATTTGGGCGTCATCTGAGTTCAGGCTATTTCTTTTACTGCTACATTATTAGGCAGCAGGAAGACACTTGTTAGTTAGTTTGACTGTATTGCGACTGTTGTTGATGTATTGTTCATATTGACGTACTGCTTGTTTTATTAATAGAAAGGCTTCTTTCTTCTAAAAAGATGTTGGTGTTTACTTAGGTAGAAGTATCTTTAGAAAAACTACAGCTGCTTTTGACAATTTGACCATTATGTTTGTAATTCAATTATTGTTGGATTTCTGTAATTCAGTTTGGATATAACTTGTACTATTTGGTTCCTTTGAACAAAATTTTCAGCAAGCGCTATCACAGAGGAGAAGTGCAAACGCAACCATAGATAGAAGTGAAGACTTTGTTCTATTACAACAGTTCTATAAACTTTATAGGGAGAAGAACAATGTCGAAAAGCTGCTGCAGGAAAAAATGAAGATGAGGGAGTGTAGTACTTCTTCCAGTGATAACCTTAGAGAGTAAGTTAATCCAGTTCTGCTATGAACCAAATTAGGTGTGGATTTTGTTTCCTTGTCTTTCCCTATATTACTCTTGTGACCTATTTTCTTCTGCTAGGATTTTGGACTATTAATGGTCATAAACATTAATTTTTCCGTACTGTTTAATCATTACCTCCAACGTCCATTTACTGAGGGCTTTAAAGTTTAAACTCAATCCGGTAAAGACAGAACAATGTCTCTGTGTAGATGTTTGATTGATTTGTTTTAAAACCAGGTCCCAGATAATAGCACGGACGAGAAGAGTTTTTGCAACTCTTACAGTTTTGGGGACCGTTTTGGAGATGCAGTCGAAGCCGGATGATACGCAGGAAATTCCTCAAGAGGTTGATTTTATTCTGCGTGTGAATTTTGTTTCCTTCTTCCTGGACCAAGCTTGCTTGCACTTCAATCATTGAATCGTATTTTACTTTTACTCTACGTTATTCTTCTCTGCGATGTTTCTTTCTTCAGAAGTTTATCTTGTGTTGTGTTATGACTATTTTGGACTTGGCTGCTGGAAGCTTGGAACAATTGTTTATTTGTGTTCCAATTTTTGTTGAATTTAGAGTCTTGTAAGATTTGTTCTCATGAGGCCTCATTGCATTTAGATGTTCCTTGAGACATGCATTGCCTGCTATTATTTATTTATTTATTTTTGGTCTGAAAGTATTTCTCTCTGTAATTAATTAGTCCATCTATTTGATTTGTGCATCACAGCTGAAACGGCTAATGGAGTCGGATGCAGCAAGGATTGAGGATTTGGACGACTTCGATATGAATTTATAATTCTTACAAGGGAATCCAAGTAATTAATTTGTTAAATCTTCTAATATTCTTTGTATTTCGGCTGCCCATTTGGCTGACTAGAAGAGCAATTCACCCGTTGGGTCAATAGGTCAGGATCACTAGGTTAGTACACTATTCACTGCCACCGGATATCTGTTTCTACATGTTGTGTCTGGGTTATTGGGTCAGTAACTGTTCATTAAATATTCTATTAATTTATTTAGTGTAAATGAGAAATATATGTTGTAAATAAATAGTAGTGATAATATTTTGGAAATGCAACCAACAAAATCATCAAACATTTTAGGTGAATATGAGTTGGAACGGAAGAATTTTTTTTTTTTTTTTGGTTAGGCAAACTTTTTGGGTGTGAGAGGTAAAAAAGAAGATAAGTATTTATAGAAAAATTTTCACAATTTTTTAGAAATTTTTTATTACCGTTATACCATATACACACTTTATTACCATTGGATCTAATCTTTAATTAATACTAACGGTCTAGATTTCATGACTATTGGTTTCCAAACTCAAAATGGCCTAATAGCTAGCTACCACGCACCACACTGAGCTAGTCAACCATACAGAATGAAATTCAACCACCAACATCGGTTGCACTCGCACTTTGAGTGATTCCTTGTAGATTATAGAACAGTCTTAAATCCTTGAAGTAAAACAAGCCTAGATCAAACCATAACTACAGGTACAATACCCCATATCGCCACACTAGCACAATCTACCACTCCACTTGGTGGTAAAACAAGCATTTCATAAATCTCATTTCTGTACACAACATCACAACAATTTTGCTAACAATAGGACTGCACACAGACTACACAAGAATTCAGAATCCTGTCCTCAAACCGTATCTGCATCAACACATTGATAAAGCCACACTGACATTTCCTAGAATTGAAAATGACAACATCACTTCAATTCAAACATCAACACAGCAAACATCAACACATAGTTCCTTCACAGTCAACCTTTCACAAAAACAACACAAAGTTTTTCCATAGGCCAACCTCACAGCAATTTCTACCACAATAGAAAAGAAGTATGCATCACATTCCATGATGTATTGTTGTCCCAAAACACATTTAAGATAAGGTCTGGCATCGATCATGTCACGCCCCAGATTTTTAACACAAATAAAAATCGATATATAATCCCATAATTATACATGCGTGATCGTTCAGCCATCAATACATAATACCTGAAAACTTTTCCCTTTAAACCAATTACATACTGATGCCCTGAACCCTCAAAGTTAATATACACTCGCTCCACAGAGTTATATATTACACAAGCTTACAAATTAAATTGTCAACAACAAAATAAAAAGTAAATGCTCCTCAGAGCTCACTACAAGCGGAAGTCTTTATAACAGTAAAGTTACAAAAATGGCTTCCTACCGTAAAGCTCAAATGGCGCTACCTCAGCATCAGCCACGATTATCCTGACCTGCAGGATTAACCCCTACACTGTTTGAATGGTGCACCGGGTTGCCACACAACAAACCCGGTAAGCTTTTGCAAGCCCGTATGAGTAAACTCAAAACCACAAAGCAGAAACACATTCTTAAGTCACCTCAAACATAACTCACAACTACAACCATCTGTTTCATAATCTTCCATAACATGCTTACGTAGGTCAACACGTGACTAAAACCACATGCTCAGATTCTCAACCTATCATCCAATTACACAAATTCCAGTCAAACAAAACCTCCTCAAGTAAGTTTGAAAATCCTTTGACGCACAACAGTGAGTCACAAAGATCACACTCATTTCCTTCCCACCGGAAGCCTTTGTCATCAAAATGACATCAAAGGTGAAAACATTGAATCACCTTCCTATCCTCACACAGCGCACAATCGTCACCACTATGGCCTTCAAGATCAATCAAACTATAAATCAATAAAATCAAGAAGTAAACAAGGCAATCACAATTCAAAACAGGCAAAACAGTTCATAATAATCTGATAGGAGCACAAAGTGTGACGTTTTTAATATGTATTTTCTCTCATTTGGCTAAGTTATTTAGTTTCTGTTTTTAGGTACTTCAAGGTCGGAAATGGAGAAAAGAGGCGAAAAAGAGCAGAAATGAGCGTAAATTAAGGACAAGTCATTTTAGAAACTTTCCTTTTTCATAATAGGAAATATTTCCTATTTTGTTTTAGGGAAACTTTCTTCATTTGAACTTTCCTATTTCTGATTTTCTTGTTTTAAAGAGAGAATTTAGGAGTCCATCACATTAAGAACTCTTGACTGATGAAATCAAGGATAACTTAAAAGAAAAGAAAACTTGCATAAATCAGGAAGAATTCAAGGAGATAAAATGGAGTGTTATATTCAATATTTATTCTAATTATCTTAATTATCTTATTTCCTATTGATTATAACACTAATTAAATTCTGATTTTTCTTGATTGTAGGAGTTCATTATGTGCACAATTAGAAGAAGATATTAGTGCAATTTAAAGGAGATGAATAAGGGATGTATCTGGTCACTATTCAAGGAATATACAATGAGTCATTAAGGGGAAAAGAGATCAGAAAAATCAAGACTTTGTCATGAGAAAATCAAGCAAATTTGGAGGAGAAATCACCTCAAGATGATTGGCCATGATTGCATCACAAGAGATGAGAATTCCACTATAAATAGCAGTCATTCTCTACTCCAAAATCATCACTTCTTCATACAAAATTCAGTTCATTAGCTTAGCTCTCTTCTCTCCAAAACCCTCTCCTAATATTCAGAAAAAGCCTCTTATCGTGAAGAGCTTTAGGACTTCTCCAAGGCTGTTCGTGTTCTTAAAGGCCAAGCCTTGTATTCTCTTGACGTTCTCCAAGCTTCCTTGAAGATCAAAAAGTGTAATCCATGGCCCTTATTTCTGTTTTCGTACTCTTTAGTATCGAATTTCAGATTTCGTTTATGAACTTTATCATTGGAATTGGATTTTTGTTAAGAATGAGTTTATGTTAGTAATTTTCAGATTTGTTTCTTTATGTTCTTGATTTGTTTATGATATCTTTACAATCTGATTTTGTGTCATCCTTTATATCTTTAAGCATATGATTTTGGTTGAATAACTATGTTAATCTGCAGGTTAATAAAGCCAAATTTGTGTTCTAATTCACCTAATTGTTTTGGGACATAAATTGAAGTGGTAAAGGCTATGTACAATGGTCGAGATTATATGCTACATGTTTGTGCGTTTGTAACTTCTTATGGATGCATACATGTTTGAATTCAGAATTCTAACTGCACTTATTGATTCATATTTAATGTTAACGAATGCTCTTCAGTATTAACGTGATGTTTTATACGAAATATTTTAAGTTATGGACTTTTTCTAACTTAGGAGATTAAAGAAGAATTAAAGTGGTACTCGATCTCTTCAGACTTGTACTTCGAATTCATTTCTGATATTTAGTGTTGGCACGATTTTAGGTTGTTTAGATTGAAATCATTCATTGCATGTTGATATGGTTTGGAAATTCTTATTTGAGTGTGAAGAAGTCGATCACATGTATATATTTATCTTTTTGTTTTATTTCATAGGAACTTAGAAACAAAAAGTTGAATCCCCCCTTTTTATGGTTGTTTCTTGTGTAAATTTGTAGATAAATACTTGTTAATACTTGTTTTATTAATTACTAATTTAAATTGACATTTTTGTTTATGTGTACCCTACAATCCCCGGACTGAACGATCCCTGCTTATCCTATACTAACAACTACATTTTGCAGGGTTACATTGTGAGGCTATTTTAGCCGTATCATAACCCATGCGTATCGTTTAGTTCAGGATGTCACATTAAGACAAGCAATTCAAGTCATAGAAATCATCATAAACCCACACTCTGACATCTATAGGTAGCTCCGACCATCACTGCAGTCCTCTCGATCGTTGTTAAATTAATAACAATTCAACTCCTCTACAGAGCAGTCATCACACTGATCATCACACAAATAATCATCATCCTACTGATCATCACACAGATTCACCGATCATCACATAGATAGCGATCATCCAACTGATTTTCACACAGATTTCGCCAGTCATCATACAGATAGCGATCATCAAACTGATTATCACACAGATTTCGCCAGTCATCACACAGAATTCGCCGGTCCTCACACAGATAGCGAACATCACACAGGTTTCGACGGTCATCACATAGATAGCGATCATCACACAGATTGCATCGATTTATCACCCACACATTCCTACACAATCTTTACATGACAATCATCACAAAGATTCATCACGCTGATGTCATCGATTCATAACACAGATATCCCTACACAAGTTTTACCATATCTTAAATCTCAATCAAGATGGTCATATTAGACCCATGGTATCTCAACACATGATATTCTACAATCACAACTCAATACACAATTTCACCATTTTCGAGCAATAATGAACTCATGTCAAATATTGTTCACATCACAACAAAGCCACCAATATATATATATATATATATATATATATATATATATATATTGGTGGCTTTGTTGTATATATATATATATATATATATATATATATATGGATTAAATACTTGTTACTCCTCATATTTTTGCATGAAAAACAGTTTAGTCCAAATTTTTTAAATTAAACAGTTTAGTCCTTATTCTTTATAATTCTCACACAACAGGTCCTAAAATGACTATTATACCCCTCACTTTTTATTTCTCTCTCTCTCTCTCTCTCTCTCTCTCTCTCTCTCTCTCTCTCTCAATCATATATATATATATATATATATATATATATATATATATATTGTAGTCATCCACTCAGGAATGCCATTAATACCAACTATAGTCATAGTTAACTCCATAACTCCAAGACAATATGGTAATTAGGCTCATAACGAATATCGTGAGATTTACTCACCTCGAAATTCCCGCTGCGTCTTCAATATAGAACAAAGTAGCCAAACCACAAAATAACTGTCCAAGAATACTTCGTCAAGTACCTAATCACATACGGTCTCAACTTAGTAACAGTTCACAAACGATTTAAATCCGAAACCCCTATTTTGAACTAAAATCCCCAAAGTGACGCCAATCGAGGCGAAACCACATCCAAGACCACCCAATGTCTCTGGAATACTTCTACGATCGATATGTCAAAATCACAAGTCGATCAGATGCTCAAATCCTCACAGATCGAATCATCGAACAGTCCGAAACCGTAAAAATCACAACATATTCATACGATCTCCAAAAATTACGTATTATATATCGAAACGCTTGTATCGACGAGTAGATGATATATAAAACCAGAAACTATCCATTATATGGCGGAAGACTGCCAGAACGCCGCCACAGTCTGTGGTACAACCACCACAATCACCATCGGCCAAAACTCAAAACTAGATTAATCCAACCGTCCAAAATGTCAAGAACACCAAATAGATCAATTTTAATACCTGGGGTTCAAGCCAACTCGGCCTAGATCGCTGCCTATCGCCTCCACAAGCCGCCGAGAACGGTTCACCTTGAGTTAATCCGATTCCAACGTGAATCGATCAAAACAAACACCATGGATTGCTTGAGGAAGCTCCCACGAACCCAAAACAGGAAGCTTGAAGCCATGCAGTCGCGTGAGCTGCGAATTCTGATCGGGTCTGACTGCACTCAAAATCACCGCCTTGCAGCGCCGCCGTGGGTGAGAATCGTCACTAGAGGCCGCTGTAGAGAGGACCGCAAGGTGGAGGCAAAGATATCTGTGCAGGTTTCACCAGTAGAGGTCGCCGGAAAAAGGAACGCCGGTAGGGTCGGAATTGCCGGTCCAGGTCGGGTCAGTCGCGGGTGAGGAGAGAGAACGGAGAATTTCTGACTTTCCGGTTTTGGAAACTTCCAAAAATAAAAATGGAAATTTCCGAAAACGGAAACCCCTATATATAGTACTTTCCAAATTTTCAAAAGTTCATAACTTTTTCATACGAACTCCGATTTTCGTGTTTCGCATATCCACGAACTCGTATCGATGCTCTCTACGACTTTTGTGAAGGAAGTTTGTGGAGAATCCAAACGTATAAAAAGTCAACCTTCGCACCCCCCCCCTAAAACCATACTTTTCGAATAACAATTCGTCCGAAACGCTTCCGCTCCATCCACGAGCCACGAAATCGTCCAATAATCATTAATTAAATTCCGGAAAATCCTCAGAAAATAATAACGAATTTCTAGGGCACTACAGAATAACACACACATAAATCATCACATGATATCGCACACACAGAGAGGGTTGCAAAGAATTTCAACTACCACGAAAGTGAAATATGCAACACACAATACACAATGCTCAATAATCACTCCACAAAAGGACGCCACACACAATGGTCTAACTTTAGACATCAGGCAAAACCCATCAGCACACAATCACAAAGAGATAAGACATGCTAAAATCACACTTCATCTACACAAGATAATTCCAAGCAGATAAGGTACCTTGCACCCTTGCATTCTACTGACCAACAGCGAACACCCTCGCATGTCCCTGAGGTTGTTGCCTCTGCTGATTCCTCTGTCTCATACCCTGAGGCCGGGTACACTCATTGGCCACATGCCCTACCTGCCCGCAATTATAACATGTCCTAGGTCTCGGCTTCAAACACTGACTTGCCATATGGCCCACTTCCTTGCAGTTATAACATGTTAAGGGTGCCACCTGCTCGACAGGTGCAACCCCAGAAGGTGCAACTACCACTCTACCTGGCTCCTGCTGATGAGTCCTCTACCTCTTCCAAGACCCACCCTGATTGTCATTTCCCTCACTGCTCTCAGCAGTTGCCTTTCCCTTCCTTTGGGAGTCCCTCTCAGCCGATTCTTATTCCTGGAAAGTCAGGTTCTCTTGCTCAATGGCCATAGCCTTAGCGAAAATGAGCTCCACCGTCTTTAGTTCCAGAACAGCGACATTGCGCAGGATCGAAGCGTTCAATAGCTACTGAAACTTCATAGCCAGACTCTCAGCATCCATTTGTCTGACAAACTGATACAACCTTGAGAACTCAGCCTCATACTCCCTCACACTCTTAGTCCATTGGACTAACGAGATGAATTCCATTTCCAAATGCTCCCTCACTGAAGGCGGAAAGTACTTCTTCCTGAACAGTTTCACAAAACCATCCCAGGTCATAGTGGACACATCCATAACTCTCTGCGCGCCGCTCCACCATACCCGTACATCGCCTTGGAGCATAAACGCTGCAATCTTCTCTTCTCAATGTCGTCGCAGACGACCATCTAGAAGTAGGTCTTCATGTTCTCGATCTATTGATCTGCCAACATGTGATCCGTACCTCCCTAGAATGAGACTCCTCCCAGCCTCGAAATCTCCTTTGCCAACTTCGACAAACGAATGGGATCCATAACACCAACAACAGGTGGAACAGGCAGCTCAACATTCGATGCCTCGACATCATTCTCAAACAACTCCTCAACATGAGGAGGAATCCTGCCCCTACCTCGAGCTTTACCCCTGCCTCTGGGTCTACCTCGATCCCTAGCTCTGCCTCCTTGTGAATCCATCACCTAACAAGCATAGCAACATGTGGTTAATACCTGTATAACTCTCAAAGACAAGTAGAAGTCAACGCTATGACTCAATCAACCACAACCCTACGTCAGAGGATACAATTCCATCCCCTACGTCAACCAGAGTTAAATCTAAAGGTAATCATTCCTCAAAAGTCTTTAACTCAAAGAAGCTACATCTAGCTCCTACACTTCATCCCCTGAGCCGACACTACCCTGACGACTCACATCCTAACGCTCACTACATACCCAATGACTATATGATAGGGATCCGCTGCAGACGGGCCATCACTCGAGTAGTACTAATTATCACCAAATATGTACCTTACGCTCTGATACCAAACTATCACACCCCCTAATTTTTAACACAAATAAAAATCGATATACACTCCCATAATTATATATGAGTGATCGTTCAGTCATCAATACAAAATACCTGTAAATTTTTTCCCTTTAAACCAAGCACATATTAATGCCCTGAAACCTCAAAGTTAAAATGCACTCACTCCACAGAGTTATATATTACACAAGCTTACAAATTAAATTTTCAACAACAAAATAAAACATAAATGCTCCTCAGAGCTCACTACAAGCGGAAGTCTTTATAACGGTAAAGTCATAAAATTGGATTCCTACCGTAATGCTGCCAGCACGCCAACTCAGGTTCAGCCACGATTACCCTTACCTGCAGGATTAACCCCTACACCGTTTGAATGGTGCACCGGGTTGCCACACAACAAACCCGGTAAGCTTTTGCAAGCGCGTATGAGTAAACTCAAAACCACAAAACAGAAACACATTCTTAAGTCACCTTAACCTAACCACGATAAGCACATAACTCACAACTACAACCATCTGTTTCATAATCTTCTATCTCATGCTTACGTAGGTAAACTCGTGACTAAAATCACTTGCTCAGATTCTCAACCTAGCATTCAATTACACAAATTCCAGTCAAACAAAACCTCCTCAAATATTGTTTGGAAATCCTTTGACGCACAACGGCGAGTCACAAAGATCACACTCATTTCCTTCCTATCGGAAGCTTTTGTTATCAACATGACATCAAAGGTGAAAACAACGAATCACATTCCTATCCTCACACAGAGCACAATCGTCATCACTATAGCTTTTAAGATCAATCAATGAAATCAAGAAGAAAACAAGGCAATCACAATTCCAAAACAAGCAAAACAATTCATAGTAACCCTTGCGTACAGTTTTAGTTCAGGAGGTCACATTAAGACAAGCAATTTAAGTCATAGCAATTATCATAACCCCACACTCTGGCATTCGTAGGTAGCTCCGACCATCACAATAGTCCTCTCGATCTTTGTTAACTTAATAACAATTCAACTCTGCTACCGAGCAGTCATCACACTGATCATCACACAGATTTCACCGGTCATCATGCAGATAGCAATTCCAACTCATCACACAGATTTCACAGGTCATCACACAGATAGTCATCGTTCTAATAATCATCACATAGATTTCGCCAATCATCACACAGATAACAATTCCAACTCATCTCACATATTTCACAGGTCATCACACAGATAGTCATCGTTCTACTAATCATGACACAGATTTCGCCAGTCATCACACAGATAGCGATCATCACACAGATTTCATCGGTCATCACACAGATAGCGATCATCACACAGATTTCGCCGGTCATCACACATATAGTAATTCCAACTCATCACACAGATTTCACCGGTCATCACACAAGGATTCATCACACTAATGTCATCGATTCATCACACAGATATTCCTACACAAGTTTTACCATATCTTAAATCTCAATTAAGACGGTCATATTAGACCTATGGTATCTCAACACAATCACAGCTCAATACACAATTTCACCATTCTCAAGCAATAATGAACTCATTTCAAATATTGCTCACATCACAACGAAACCACCAATATATATTTCACATATATTTATATATATATATATATACACACACACACACACACGTAGTCATCCACTCAGGAATGTCACTAATACCAACTATAGTCATAGTTAACCTAATAACTCCAAGACCATATGGTAATTATGCTCATAACGAATATCGTGAGATTTAATCACCTCGAAATTCCCGCTGCGTCTTCACATGCTAACCAAAACAAGCACAATCACCGCAATCCGATCAACAAGTCAACAAGCACCTGAACACATAGGGTCTTGATTCAGTGCACGAATCACAAAGTGATTAAAGTTTGAAACCCCCGTTTTGAACTAAAATCCCTAAAGTGACGCCAATCGAGGCAAAACCACAACTTAGACTACCCACAGTCTCCGGAATACTTCTACGATCGATATGTCAAATCCACAAGTCGATCGAACACTCGAATCCTCAAGGATCGAATAATCGAACAGTCCGAAACTGTAAAGCCCCTAACATGCTCATAGAATCTCCAAAAATTACAATCTACATATCGAAACGCTTATATCGATGAGTAGATCATAATGAGGAGCAGAAACTACCCCAGTGGTGGCCGGAACCTGCCGGAAAACACCGCCACGGTGGCGGCGCCGGCGCTGGCCCAAAGTCAGAATTTGGCAAAACTCCCAACACAAAAGTTCTTCATCTCAACTCCAATTACAACATTCATAACTGGCACAAAGTCTGTATCAAAGCCATTTGGCCCGAATTTACCTCGAAAGCTTTGAATTCCGATGAACCCTATAATCCCAAACTCCAAAATTCGATCTCCACAAGTTGAATCGAAGCAAGCCACCCTAGGAGAAAGCTTCTACGTCCTCTGGGCTACAAAAGCCCCCAAGAATCACTTGCAAAGGTGGCCAGAATCGCCGACTCCGATCAAAGCAATTTCAGCTCCACCGCAGCTTCTTCTCGGCCTTGCAGTGCCCACTACAGCTCGACCACGCTCTATGGCTTCCACAGATGTGTAGAGGAGGATGAGGTGAAGAGAAACCACTTTGAATCGCGTCTAGAGGCGGCCGAATGAGGGAGAACGACGTCGGCGAAGTGGAGAGGCGAAACCAAGCTTGAGACCGAAGAGAGAGAAAATATTTCCCAAAATGGAAACTCAAGCTCAAGAAAATTTTTGGAGGCAAGATTAAACAAAATTCTAAATATCTATTTATTTGGAAAGAAAGAATTCAACTGCAAGTTAGAGGCTCAAGAAAATATCTGAAGTAATTCATAACTTTGTCAGGATTTGCTTTAATCAACAATGGCTCAGGCAAATTCTTTCCAACCAGGGAGCTTGATGCTGGAGCATATGGGATAACATCAAATGCATTATCATGTCATTTAATATAGATTCATAATCTTTGATAATTCATTATTTAAGATATTTTAAGGATATATATATTTTTACATTTACTTTGAGATTTACTTTTAATTACCTTTTCATTGTAGCTTAAGTCTAGTTATTCTTCAAGTAGTGTAAGAGCATCTTTTTAGCCACAGTAGCTAAAAAGTCATTTTGGCTACTTGTTTTAGGAAAAGAGATGTAGGGAACAACAAAGAGAATTTGGGAGAATGAATTATGTATTCCATTGATAATAGAGGCTCTTTATATAGAGGATTACAAGTAATCTTATATTGAATGAAACATCTTGTAGATATCTAATAGAATCAACCCTATTACAACTTAAACAAGTTACTAGAGTTTGAGCCAGACACATAATCTAGGTGTCCTTAAATACTCTCCCTTGTGTCGCCCAAATGTCGGTGCCCTTCTCGTTGTCTCATCAAAAACCTTGCTGAGTAACAAAAACCCAGTGGGACAAAAATAACCTCAGTCAAAGGAGAAAAAGAGTACATCACACCGTTCACATTTCGAGACTATATATGTAGACATCTCCCCCTAATGTCTGCATATCCCCCTGATGAGTATGATCCTGAGAGTTCGGATAACTTCCGCAAACCAATGCTAGTAACATGTTTCTCGAAAGTGGATTTAGGTAATGACTTAGTGAACAAGCCTGCCACGTTGTCCTCATATCGAACCTGGTTCACTTTGATCTTGAGGAGAGTCTGTTGTTGCTGATTATCAAAGAATTTGAGCAATATATGCTTAGTGTTGTTGCCTTTGATGCAGCCTTGCTTCATTTGTTCAATGCAAGTAGCATTATCCTGAGAAATGCTTGTAGGCTCATCTGTGGTAGACTTCAAACCGCAATTTCTTCGAACATGCGTAATTATGGATCTAAGCAGTGGAGCCAAAACTTGTTCCTTGCTGGGGCCTAAAATATATATATATATATATTAGAACTCAAAGTATATACCAAAGTTTTAATAAAAAATAAGGGCTAAATACTGTTTAGTACCCTGTGGTATGGGACCAACATCAATTCAGTCCCCTGACTTTCAATTTCGTCAAAAACACCCCCACACTATCATTTCTCATCCAAAAGGTCCATCCGTTATGATTCCGTTAATTTCAGCTGTTTAGCTACTGACGTGGCGATCCAACTCAGCACAGGTGGGGCCCACATGGAGGCGAATTTTCCAAACTGACCCTGGCTCTATCACAGCTCCAAGTTCTATTAAGCACCCCATTTTCCGGCCAAAGAAGACCTAAATACTTGTAAACTTGTATCCTCCCGCCCAAAATAATGTATTTGCAGAATGGCTTATCAAAGTAATAACATTTGACCTGTAAATGATCAAAGTAACAACATATACTTCAAATGAACCAATCTACATTTTTAACAACATGCTATTGACTTGAAGCACCAATTCTACATTTGATCTTATAACAACATCAAACTTTCTTAAAATCCAACAAAATAAGCAGCCCAAATGTTTAAAACATCTCAAATGTTTGCATTTCAAATAGCTGTAATCATCCTCCTAAAAAATTAGAGCTAGCAACCTAGGTAGCATACACCAAGGTTGCACAAAAAATGTTAGGGCTTGCTTATCATTTCCCAAACTTCCTCCTACTTTCCCCCTTGCTTGGAATTCTGCCTAATCCTTTGAGATGATCTGGAAGGTGTTGGAGTTTGGCGTTTTGATGCTTTACTTGATGTCGAAGGCCTCGTGGTTGCTGAGGTAGATGTGGTAGCAGCAGCAGCTTTAGTGGACTTAGATTTTGTGGTGGCAGCAGCATCTTTGGTAGAGTTAGCAAGGGTGGCAGCAGTAGCTTTTCTAGATGCCTTCAATGCAGCCATCTTCTTCTACACTCACAAAAAAATCAGAAACAAGAATATAATTGTCAACACATTCATATCAAAAGCAAAGCATCACTAGCCCAATCACAGACCTATTCATCAACAAATACATAAAAAGTTTACAAGCTAAAATCCATGTTTCATACCCTTTGATATTCTACCACTTTTAGATGGTTTTTCCTCAAGTCATTCTTACTCAATGGTGGCTTTCTTCCAGGTTTAGGCTGCAAAAAAATTATGGGATCAACCTTAAAACAGAAACATAAACAAGCTGCCCCATAAACAAAATAATTTGAAAAAGTACACTAAACATATGCAGAAAAAAAAGAATTACCTGGGCTTTTTTAGATGAACTTCCTTCTCCATTGTTGAGCTTCCTTTTCTTGTTCACATTTGCAGCTTACTTATCTTTTGGTGGAAGATGTCAGTGACATGTCTTCACGTTGTGGCCAACTCTTTGACAATTGCTACACTTCAACGACCGCTGAACTCTTCCAAGCTTTGTTCCCTGTGCAGCCAACTTCTCCGATAAATCTCTAATCCTCTTTGTTCGTGGCCGTCCAGGCTGTCTAAAATACTGTGGAGGCAGAATTGGTGGTTCTTCACTCCTAGTCCACATCTCCATTCCGTTAACCGGCTTGATCAAATTGCTGTAAAAGTTAAGGTACGTCTTTTTTAAGTAGCAATCTGCAACAAAGTCTTCCGGATCTGCCCTGTTGTTGTATATTGCTGAGACAACGTGCTTGCATAGAACACCACTTAAGTCCCACATTCGGCATGTGCAGGTCCTTGCAGTAAGGTTGACCACACTCTTTGTTCCTTCAAAAGTCTCCACCTCCACTTGGTCACCACCATTCCCGGTAGAAATGCAATATGAAGTAGCCTTCATTTTGTTCTTTTCTAGTACTTGTCTAGGCTTGGGGCACAGATTTCCCACCATTGCTTGCATCTTATCCTTTCTTATTAGGTTTATCTTCATTAGCTTCACTCTCATTTCCTCGAACATACTCACTGGTGGTTTTGCTCTACCATAAAAAATGAACGAGTTGAAGCTTTCACATAAGTTGTTGATCATAATGTCACAGTTCGACCAAGTGTCGAAGTGTGCTCTACACCAATGCTGTGGAGGCCTATCCTTATCTACAAAACAAGCAGCAGCAGCCATTAGTCTTGATATGGGTCAACTTAGCAAAAAAAAAAAACAAAAACAAAAAAATCAGCAACTTTGTAAACTCGAAAACTTACGTGTCATCCACTTGTACGCTTCATTATCCAAAGCCTTCATCTCCTCCATTTCCTTTACAAAGTAAGGAAGTGTAGTTGACTTTGCACATCTCCACATTTGATCCTTTAGTACCTTTCTCGGAAACAGCTTCGTAAAATTTGTCCACATATGGCACACACAAAATCTAATCTTGGCCAATGGAACCACTTCTTCAAAGGCAGGGATTAAACCCTTTTGCTTATCACTGATGAAAGTCCAACTTACTCCATCCTCAAGTATACTCAGGTCTTTGCACAGAAGCTCTAGGAACCAAATCCACGAGTCTTTGCTTTCCATCTCTACCATTGCGTAGGCAATCACCCATGAAGTGTTGTTGGCATCAATGCCAACAGTTGTCAAGAGCTGACCCCCATATGCAGACCTCAAATGGCAACCGTCTAGCCCAATCAGAGACCTATATCCAGTTTTAAATCCATTTTTTTAGAGCTCCAAGACAGATATACATCCTCTTGAAGATTGGAAGGCTATCTCCCTTGCTGAAATCACATTTTATGTCAACGGTTGTAGAAGGGTCCACCCTTTTAAGCTTATTCGCATAATTTCGAAGTCTGGCATACTGCTCCATGATGGTTCCCTCCAACACCAAAAGGACTGCTTTCTTTACTAGATAAGCCATCTGCTTGGAGACCCTTACTCTAACTTCTGAAGACATAGTTTGAGCCAAGGATTCTGTAACCGAAAAAAAAAAAAAAAAAAAAAAAAAACCAAACCAAGGATCAACAACCATTGAAGCAAGCAAAACAAGCAAAAAAAGTATTTTTGTTTAAACAGTACAAAAAAAACTGTACTCCAAAACTGAAGTAGTAGCTGGTTAATTACTCTAAAACAAGCAAAAATACAAACATGAATGCTTAATCACTCCAAAACTGAAGCATTAGCTGGTTAATTACTCTAAAACAAGCAAAAATACAAACATGAATGTTTTAATCACTCTAAAATTATACAATTGAAACAAGCTTTTCACATAAGAACCTAGGAATGTGCAAAATCATATAACACCTGCAACTTGCTGCAACCAACCAAAATTTGCAAAAACCAAAAAAAAAAAGGAAACAAGACAAAAAATTAGGAATTGGGAGGCACTATAATTTCCAACTTGAAGCAGCCAAACTTGTCAAAAAAATTTGAAAACTACACAACAAACGGTAACCAAACAAAAACATGAAGAGATTAGAATGGATACCTATCTTCCAGCCACTATTCAGCTTGATCCTTTCCATGAGACACTTAGTTCAATACTTAGCACTGAGCATGCTGTTATCAAAGACTCTCGTGCACTTGTGTTGTGGCTCATAAGTCTTGATCATAAGTGATTCCTCATGTTGCATCCTAGATGAATAGAGCTCGAATTGACAGTCTTGGGACTTGCATATAGCCCTCACCCTTTTCCAGTCATTTTTGATAAAATATATCTCCCAACCATCTCTAATAGCTCTCTCCCTTATAGCCTCTCTCAAAATGGCAGTGCTACCAAATATCATCCCTTTCTTGAAGACCGGGTCCTTCATATCTGTTTCTGGATTAAACTCAGGGAATGGTACTTCCTCTTCACCATCAGAATTCAAAGCAGGCCACAATCTCTCTTCATCGGACTCGGCTGATCCAAACATATCTGTATGATCTTCAAACTCTTTTCCACTTTCCATCTCCACATTCTTAACAACTTCTTTACTTGGTCCAACCCATTCACCATTGTCATTAACCTCAAACCCTATATCAGCTTCCTCCAACCAATCGTCGTCATCAACACCATACTGATCATATTCATCATCTTCAGTAGCGGGTATGTATTCATCATCCTCATCACTCTCATTGTTATCCACTTCATCTTCTTGTTCAGGGTGGAACCCAAATGATTGCATATAATCTAGAATATCTATATCTTGAAGCATCTCTTCATCTAGACGACTTACACCATCAACACTCTTTGCTACAAGACCGGACTCGGGGTACATCTTTCCTTTACCCTTATCTTTTGGATCTGTTTCAGCCACTTTGCTGCCTTGAGTTGGGATGGAGACTTTAGGTTCTTTGATGACTATACCTTGCTACCTTGGTTTTGTTGTCTCACAAATAGCCAGCTTTGGTTCCTCAATCACACATGTAGCCTTCTTTCTCGGCTCATCAGGGAGCTCTTCAATCACAACTCCAGTAGATCCGGACTGACTGAACATATCAAAACCAGCTGGATATATATAGATTTCATCTTCACCCAAGCTCTCATCACCTTCATGAATATGATCTAAGTACACAACAACCAATCTCACTTCGGGTACACAACATAGCATAGTGCACACATCCGCATCCGAATCTATTTTTGTGAAAGCATCATCTTTTGTTCCTATACTCCACCAATAATCAATCCTAGTACCTGCATAATCTGGGTTCAACCCTTGGACCATGTTATCTAGATCGGTCAACGACATCCTATCATTGTCTACATAATCATAGAAGGATATCTTCCCACCAATGTACTTGTTTCCAAGTATGTTACCCCCATGATATATCTTCATTGTGAAGTAATCAGGGCCATCTACATGGGAAAAAAAAAAAAACAACAACAACAACACAATAGCCTGTCAGTTATTACCCAACAATAGGACACTTATAAAAACACTGCTAAGTGGGCAAACAAGACAAACAAGGACCACATCCAACAACAACTATATCAAAACCATAACTACAACAATATTAAAACCCTCATTCATTATCCCCAACAACTTTCACATGCACCACCTTACTTTAATCTCCTACTTTAAGGGTCAATCCTTCACAAACAGACAACAATTTGTACTTTAAAAAGTATTAGTGGTATACAGTTGCAGGCTATTGTTCACAATTCTTGTGATTCGATAAGTATGACACAAAAAGTAGAAGCTAAATCTATCATATGCGACAAAAACAGGAGTCAGAATAGAAAAGACATGTTTCTGGAAAGGGTAACAACATTGTTTTATATTGTACTTTGTTGTGTTGGGATTAAAGCATGTTTCTGCAACCTATAACGTAGAAGATTTCAAAACTTCTAAAACCCATATCAGATTGAAACCCTAACCACAAACCCTTTTTTCCCATATCAATAAAGCATGTCGGGATTAAACTTCTAAAACCCATATAAGAAACAGAAATTGTAAACCCAAGTTTCAAATTTCAAATATCTCAAATCTGGATCGTTACGGTACATTAATGTACCTATACATCAAGTAGACTAACTCAATACAGAGGTAGACTAACTCAGTACATGGGTAGACTAGTCTACTTCTGCATGGAGTTAGTCTACTTTTGTACCGAGTTAGTCTACCTTTGTACCAAGCTAGTCTACCTCTGTATTGAACTAGTTTACTTGATGTATCGGTACATTAATGTACTAAAGTCTTTTCCTTGAGATTCTGTAGGTTTAAGAATAGCTTAGGTATTTATTTGAAAGATTTTATAGATGAGGTATTTATTTGAAATGACCTTCAAAGGTCGGATATTTTTTTTTGTACTTTTCCCTTAGTTTTTTATTGTGCAATTTGAACAGTCGAGGTAAGTAAACCCTGGTTTTCCAATAGTTAGATCTCTTTGCCATTTATTTTCGTACCTAGCTGTGAACTTGTGAATTCTAAACCTCTTCATGACTTTACTGCTTGAAGTTATAATTTTGAACTAGTGATTGATGAGTTCTAAACTACCGGCAAGCACTGGCGGACGCACGTTGGGACGAGTGGGGGCTGCTGCCCCTAGTGAATTTTTTTCATTTGCTCAACAGCTTCATATATATATATATATATATATATATATATATATATATATATATATACAGATCCTATCCAGAGCGAGGCATCGCTTTGAAATTTTAGAGCGAGGTTAGGGTTTAGGGTCACTTTTCGGTCGCATATCCACATCTCAACCGTTCAGTTTCTAGGTACTAGTGCATAGATCATGTCTACAAAATTTCAGCCAAATTGATGGTCGTTAAGGCATTGATAACTGCCTTAAAGCTAGTACGGTTCAGGTTGGACAGATTCAGTTCGTCCATTGGTTTAAGCGAGTTAGATACCTTAAAGACCATCAATTTCGTTGAAATTTTGCAGAGATGATCTATACATTAGTACCTAAAAACTGAACGGTTGAGATGTGGATATGAGACCGAAAAGTGACCCTAAACCCTAACCTCGCTCTGAAATTTCAAAGCGATGCCTCGCTCTGGATAGGATCTGTATATATATATATATATATATATATACACACACACACACACACACACACACACACACACACACACTATGTTCATCGGTTTTGCCCCCAGAAGAAGAGGAATATATATGCTGCCCCATGACTTGACTATTATGTAATTTGCTGCCTTACAGAGTCACAACAATGCAATTAAACTAAGGAAACTTACACATGTAAATTTATGCAACCATTTGACTTGTCTACAAATTGCAAGTCTTTCTCTTCTTAATTTTATATTTCTACTTTATAAGAGTTTCAGTGCATGATTTCATAATTAATCAGTTTTAACTTCTTTTTTTTGATGAACTACATGATGATCACTAACATTAAATTGTAATACGGTGGGGTGGTAAGGCTTTGGTCTCTCATTTGAGAGGTCAGGAGTCTGAGCTCTATCAAAGGTAACAGTGGGTTTCTTTTTAATGCATGATGATTTTATATTTTCATTTTTTTGTTTTGCTAGGAAATATAGTAAGTGTACTTTATGGTAAATAGATAGAAATAAAATATGTGCAAGAAATAAATTGATTTAAAGTTAGTTTATGTGTTAGGAAGTTAGAATATGTATTCATTGACAATATTATCCATGTCGAAAGATTGAAAAATTATGTTTCATTCATTGTAGTATTTTATATTTATTTATTTTTGTAGCATTTTATATTTATTTATTTTATTTTATTTTTTCCCCCACTCACAAAAATTTCTGCATCTGCCCCTGCCGGCGAGTCCATGTATCGAACTAGTGAATTGTCTTGAACATGTGAACTTGTGTTCTAAAACTGACCAACAAATCGGAAGAGGTTTTGAGCGGGCGCCTAGGTGGTGTGGGGCCTACGCGCTCTGGGCACGTCCGGCTTATAAGGATTTTTTATATTTTTTTATTTATTGTTATTATTATTATTATTTTTATTATTATTATTTTTTTTTTCTAAAAGGGTTTTGAAAAGTTTAAGGTCGAAACTCTTGTCTCAAAACTCAAAAGAGGTCCAAAACCCTATTTCAGAAGAAGTTGCCGTTCTGAGAGAATCTCTGACTCTCTCCTTCCTTGGCGTCGCACACTGAGCTCAGGCGCCCACTTATCAGACCTCTCTTTCTCTCTCTCTCTCGACGATCCAGTGACTCCAGCTCTCTCTCTCTCTCCTCGTAAGCTTTTCTTTCTCTCTCTCTCAAGATTTCTGTATTGATTTGGTTATCACTGTTACAGTAGCTGGTCTTATAAATTGGAATTTCAGACTTTTAGTTACTGGTAAAGTAGAATATCAGACAAATATCGCTTGTTTGAATCTAACTTTGTTCAAGCAAACTCCAAAACTGATTCTAGCAATTAGGTTACTTTCATGTTTGTATGCAAGTAGGCTATTCGAGTTTTATGAGTCTTTAGCTTAATATCCCACAAGTTCATTGCTTGCATAGATTTCCCTGAATTCGGACTCTGTTTCCATATCTTTCATTTTGTATTCTGATCACAACTAACTAGCACTTTTGTTGCAAACTCTAAGAATAACAAGATCAACTAATTGCAAAATTGGAATTTTGTTTTTTATGGTTGGCAGCCATCTTTGTGATTTAAAAATTGGGTTATGATTCTGTAGCCAATTGTCTTTTATGTGTGTTCTACATTTTTTTTTTTTTTTTTGTAACAAGCAGACAAAGAGTGTTACAAGTATACAAATGCATGATTGCTGAAATTTCCTTCAAATAGCTATAATGCATCCGACTGAGATTTGATAAGTCATCCTGAGCAATCATCTTTCTTGAGTCTTCTTTGTTTCTTCACGTCACCAATGTAGCTCAACTGTTGCATAGCTTAGCCAAAGAGTATAACATTCATGAGTGTTTAAAGTTTCCTCCAATAGTTACGAATGCATCTATGGATTTTTTTTGTGATTCTTCTTCTGTGGTTGTATGCATACTGTGAAAATATATAATTATTAATCAATGGTATTATGTCTAGGGAATATCAGTATACAGAACTGTAGAAGGCCAATCAGAGGCTCACCAATCTTTGTCTCCAAAGCCTCCTAAACTCTAAGGACCAAGATGAGGCCTTTGGATGAAGCTGAAACCACTGCAGTGTTTGAAAAGCTGTTCAAGTTCACTGGCAACAACCTCAAAAACATTGTCGAGAACCCTTCTCATGAAGGTCCAGACCCAAATCCAGGTCGCTACTGCTTTCGTCTCAACAAGAACAAGGTCTACTACGTCAGTGACTCGCTAGTAAAGCGTGCAACAAACATAGCTCGGGTCAATTTAGTCTCTCTTGGAACTTGCATTGGTAAGTTCACTCACGGTGGCAGCTTCCATCTAACTGTTCAATGTTTGAGTTTAGTTGCCTCAAATGCTAAACACAAGGTCTGGCTCAAACCTACCTCCGAGATGTCATATCTATATGGAAACCATGTTTTGAAAGGTGGGTTGGGTAGGATTACAGAGAATATTATGCCCGGTGATGGGGTGGTTGTGTTTTCAATGTCAGATATTCCATTGGGTTTTGGGATTGCGGCCAAGTCTACCCAGGATTGTAGGAAGTTGGACCCCAATGGAATTGTGGTACTTCACCAGGCTGATATTGGAGAGTACTTGAGGATGGAGGATGAGCTTTGATTAATTGGGCAGCTTTTTACTGCTTTTGGTAGATGTGTTGCATTGTATGCATATCTGCAGCTTATGTAAGAGGGTCTATCAGATTTTGATGGATATAACAGCTTTTTGGGAAATTGAGGATTTTCTTAAGTTTTGTTTCTGTTGGGGATTATGAGTAGGTACAACAGGAACTTCTTTCGGTCTAGATGAGTAATTTCCTTTCAAGTTTAGCCAGTAATTATAGTTCTGGTTTTGTATTAAGAATACTTATAATTTTCATTGCAGCTCAGCATCCTTTTTATTTTTTTCAACTTCAATGTCTGTTTGTGGGGGTTTCTAGTTTCCCTTTGGTCGACCGCTTGTTTCTTTCACCCTTGCGGCAAGAGTTCAATTCTTGATATCATTTTCTTTTGTACTCTTCAACTCTCAAATCTTTTGGTTCGACTTTTTCTTTTGTATTGGTTTCAATTCTACTTGGTGTCTGACAATTTGTGTAACAACGTTTGGAACATTTTTGTTTTGCTCAACTCTTTTATATTCTAATATTTTACATGATTACTTTCTTATGGAATGAAAGATTGGCATTTACATGTAATGTATAAAGAAATTCTCAGTCCCAAAGTACAACTTAGAACAATATCGATCTTATGTGATTAAATTGTTGTTTTTGAAGCCCTTCGACAAAGAATGATCCAACAAAGCACGCGATAAAACACAAAGAAGCCAAACATGATCCCTACATTGATCCACCTGGTGTCCTTGTCAAGTCCCCGACTCTTCAACACATCATTGCCAGTGAGCACACACTCGGAGGGAAATTGATCATTAGCATGCCAAGAGAAACACTCGCTACTAATACTCCAATACTCGTTTGTCAGCAATGTGTCCAATGGATACCTGTAAATGGAAACATAGTACATGAAGAGCCAGTATTTTGGTATGCTCTCTTTCGGAATGAAGTAGCCAGAGAAGAGGAAGAAGGCTCCAAGCACTGTGCAGATAAGCGAGTTTCCTGAAATGAAGTCGGGAGAGACTGCGCTGAGAAAGAGCACTAGAGAACTAGCCATCAGCACAATGAGCCAAACCACGAAAGTGAAAAATGCGAAAGCAGCCACAGAAGGATTGAGACCTACAATCCAATACACAGGAACAGAAAACAGAAGAGCCACTGCAAATAAAAAGGGTAGGAAGACAATGGTGTTAGCAATCATGTAAGAGGAGATCTTGTAAGCCCCCCTTGAGGCTTCTTTCATTAAAACTCGCCGCTCTTCAAGGAATATCGGTAATGCCTCGACTGTGGAAGAGAGTAGAAAACTTAGACTGAAAGCAAAGAGGCCTAGTCGCTCTGCCACGCCTTCTTCATCTTTCCTCATTTTCATGTACACGCTTGCCAAGCCAAAACCTCCAACAAGAGCTTGCAGTGTTCTGGCCAAAAGCAGCTGCTTCGTTCTGTATATTATTTTCCAAAATCTTGAGCAGAGAAACATGATCTCATACAAATTAGAGAAATAGTCACCCATGTTTTTGGTTTGATCGTGTTGATCTCTGCCAATTTCTATTTCTGGCAATGAAGGGTAGGAGTATGGTTCTTTGTTTTCTGTAGCATGAGGGTGATGATCACTAGTGCTTTTGGAATATGAATCTTCCAGGGTTTTTATAACTTCCATGGCAAATTCTAGGGCATTGAGTTGCAATGGAATTTGCATTCCAAGATTACCTATAGTTTCTTCGAGTAATTCAATGCTCCCATTATGGACAACAGAACCATGGGAGAGGATCAAAAAGTTGGAGATGTGATGAAGAATTCTATAGCTTGGTTGGTGTATTGATAAAACCACGGTTCTTTGCTTTGATTTGGCCATTATAGAAAGAAGCTCTATAACTTGAAGTGCCGAAGTGCTGTCTAGGCCTGAAGTTGGCTCATCAAGAAGCAAAATAGGTGGATCATGAATCATATCGACACCTATAGATACCCTTTTCCTTTCTCCACCAGATATCCCTCTGTTTTCTTCATCTCCCACAAAGCTATTCGAGACATGGAGAAGACCAAGCTCTTGCATTAAACTCTCCACCCTCTCTTCCCTCTCTCTTGCATCAATGCCTTTAAGCCGAAACTTGGCAGTGAACAGCAAAGTCTCTTTCACAGTCAGTAGGGGAAGCAGATTATCTTCTTGTGCAACAAATCCGCATATTTTGCGCAACTGAGCAGGACCAGTTATCTGATGATCGTTAATGGAGACACTTTTGGGATTGTAGTCTTCATCTTTCACCCTCCCCGATATTATTCGCAGGAGGGTAGATTTTCCAGTGCCACTCGGGCCAACAATGGCAAGTATTTCACAACTTTTGGCAACAAAAGAGACTGACTTGAGTATGGCAACAGGCTTAGGCTTTTGCAGCAGTTGAGAAACTGAAAGTGGTATGCCCCTATTTGGGACATAAGTGTAGGAGAGGTTATGTACAGTGATATTGTAAGTTGGGTTAATGCAATGTTGGGGTGATGGTGGTGATGAGTGGTAGGAAGAAGAGGAAGGGGTGGTGGTATATTGTTCAGGGGAGTTTGAGGTAGAAAAGAGAATCACCGAGTCATCTCCATTCATGTTTGGTTCTTGAAAGCAAGGTGCTGCCATGGCTGTATCGATATAGTTTCTGCAGAAAGTGAACGATCGATGGAGGAAGAGGCAAATTAGAAATTAGAGTTATGTTTGGTTAAGCTTGCAACTTACTTAGTAGGGTGATTAATTGAGCTGGTGCATGGTTGGTAATGTTTGGTTACCAGCTGAGCAAAAGTTTTGCAAATACCAATAATGGAAAATTTCATTGGAGTGTAGACTTTAATCGAGTGGTTGACGACTTCATCAACCTAAAATAACTTCCACACCTGTCCAAACAGTATTCTGGGCTGTGGCTTACAGCAGAAGCTTAAAATTTTTATTTTATTTTATTTTTTTTGCTGGTGAAAACTACTAAATACTACTGGTGAGTAACTATAGTTAAAATTTATGCATCACTCTTCAAAATAAGGTAACCCAAGCACTTCCTGACTTACGGGAAACAATGAAAACCATTGTTGTAAATTAAATTTAGACTGACAAAAGCAAATGTTGCATTCTAGGAGAGAACAAACAGAAAAATGTATCCCTAAATCGGAACAGAAACAGTTATCAATACCCAAAATTAGCTCAGTGCCTTTGCATGCAGTACTGAACATATATACAAAGGTACCGTTCCTATTTGTCAATGTTTACAATTCACTACTTCTGCCAAAGCAATTACATTTATGTGCCATCCCAGTAAAGGGATCTGTAACAATTCAAGTAAAAAGACGACTTGAGATAAACCAGCAGGATGACAGATATCCTTTACATATCACTACTTCTATACATATATGTAAATCCCGCATACACTTTTCTTTAATCTACCAGACTCTGCTGTACTACTTAAAATACATACATTTAGGTCTACAACTAAAGCAAGGGACCTAGATCTCCCAAGCAATGTCCAAGTACTATCTTCCATCCTGATTTTCTTTCCTGTGAGATTCAGCATAAGCCTGTCCTTGGTCTCGGACATCTCTGAACATAGAAAGAAATGAGCTGAGGCCTTCAGAGGAAGCTCCTCCTAATATCCACAACAAAAGTGAACTGAAAGAATTCATAGTGCTGGGGTTTGGGCCATTCTCTGCTTGATTCAGGTCAGTTTGGCCTGGAACCTGAAGAGGGTTTTGCACTGGGTTCTCATTGCCTGATTGTTCATGAAAGCCAGAAGCTTCAGCTCCATTTGAAGGCACCGCTGGATTGGATCCAGATTGTTAGCGCAAAATATTGTAGAATTGGCATTTCCTAGCTCAACAATCAAGAGTCATTATAACTAGGATTTGTTCATCTCTGGGGACTTCATAAGTATGAACTACTTCAAGGCATCTTACGCATCTCATCTCTACACTTCATCATTAGGTATAAATTGCATTCATATTGCTTGCTGTTTTAGGACTGAAGTTTCTTATCTATCCTAGCTTAGGATGAGACTTGCGTTTCAGTCCTGTGTGTCTAAGCTGAGCTGGCAATTTGTTCTAAGCTTGCTTTATTTAATGTATATGATCTTAAACAAGTGAGTTATCTTTATTACACATATCCAGTCAGCCCTAGCTCGAGTCTTTCCATATAAATAGGTTCTCCCACTCAGCTAGCCATACACTCACATTGAGAGAGCACTGTTCTTAACCCTTATCCTCAGATCTCTCTAGAAATGCACCGAGCCAAAAATCTTCTTTGAGAGTGTTTTGGTAAGCTGTTCCATGTCTAGCTTCCAAAGGATTGTCAAACCCAGAAAACCATACCTTTAAACACCATCTGTGTATGTCTTCATGTGTGTTGCATGCATGCCTATGTGCCTTGAGATGATTGACGACTATGTGGAGAGTTGTGCCATATGAAGATTGACGAAGGAGGTTCATATCCATAATTCAGAATCAGTAGCAAAGGAGAGACAGAGCTGCCTTCTAGATTGGGTCTAGGAAGATTGAGTAGCCTTCTAGATTGGGTCTAGGAAGATTGAGTGTCTGTAAGTTCTTTATGTACTGATTTCTTTAGTGAATTTGTTACCGGCATAATGCCCGCAGTTGTTTCCCTTTTCTAAGGGTTTTACTGCTTCAACAGATTTGGTGTTTGTGTGTGATGTTTTAGTTTCTGTTAATGGTTTGGTAATTCAAGAAAGTCATAGCATCATTAGAGATATTGAAATCAATCTGCAGTTTCAATTAGGATTCAAGTTGTACTGCAATCCTAGTTTAGGATGCGAACCAGCCTGCACTCCTAAGTCTGATTCCTAAAGTTGTTGACACATTGACTCATTTCCATTAGTTGGGGAATATATACCCATTCTGTACACAGATCTCAGCCTAGGGCCAGAGACTGTGTCAGATTTGACTGGACCAAGATTTCTTGTGTTTAATCTTGTGATATGCAAAGTTGAGGCAAGGAATGTGGAGGAAGTAATGTGGAAATCTGGGTGTTGTTGGAGTTGTGATCTTCGATTTTGAATAAACCTTTGTAGAGTTGGTACCTGCAAGGAAGTGTACCATGAATATAGCATCCATCAACTGTACGTTAATCTATTAAGGTAAAAACAGATCCCTTCAATGCACTATGACCAGACTCAACTATGCCAGAAATGATTTTATTTTCTAGCAGCTAGGCAAGGCTGGGAGTTTAAAGAATGAGAATTTGATGGAGGTAGTCTCCTGTACATATATTGAGCAATTATTTTAATAGTATTTCCCAGTATCTGAGTGAAAGGGATAACAGACGGCAGAGGACGGGAGCGAAGCATTTCATGGAACAACATGGAGGCATTCTCTGTTAGAGGGGAAAGATCCCACATTGGAAAAGTGACAAATAAAATATAACTTATAAGTGAGTGGCTCTTATCCAATTGTATCGAGGCCTTTTGTGATTAAAACCCAACACCTATCGGGTGGTTAAGTTTGGACAATATCGGTACAATGGTGGGCCACAGGCCACGTTTGTCACTCTTTAACATGGTATCAGAGCGGGTCTCTCTCCAATTGCGTCTCCAATTGTCATGGGCAAGTTCAAAAGATTGGTGACTTTGGGTCGATTTCGTAGATGGGTTTGTCTAGAATGAAACAAAAGCCATGATATTGTTGATGAGTGGACCCGACCCAAGAAACACCCTGAAATCCTGGATACGAGCCTGCGGGGCCCACATTAAGTGAAATCCTACCGAAAAATTGGCAGAACCTCCCCTAAATATGGGCTACCCAAAAAGTTCACAAACCTGGACATGATCAAAACTTTAACTTCTACTCAAACACACAATACCATATTTAGATTTCAAGCGTATATGTTACATTCAGAAGGTTCAAATTCCATCACAACCTCAGTAATAAACATCAATTCAAACAAAAACATCCACCAAATTAAAAAGGGTTATCAGAGCAACACTAATAACTAAGCCGATATCATACAAGGTAGTTAAGTAATAACCTACGGACAAAACGAAAGCGCTGATTCCAAAGTCTCTAGTGCCTGGACGCAATCTCGGCCAATCTGAAATCTGGGCATTTGAAAACGAAGGGCCCAGGGGAAAACATATAAAATCCATTAGAGTGAGTGGACAAAACTGAAACGAAATCTGAAACAATTAAAGGAATGCTTCCCCATTTCTCTTTTCAACAAAACCAACATGCAGCGAGATTCCATAATAATTCCAACTCAATCATTTTCCAAGAAAACTCATTTGATGATTAGGAAGGACTGCTTCCTAAGCATCTCATGCCATCTGGGAGGGACTGCCACCCAGATGACTCATCGGAAGGGACTGCCAACCAGAATAGGAGGCGGTGGTTAGATGGGACTGCTAACCAGACTATTACCTAGAAGGGACTGCCAACTAGGTAAGATACGCATGCGCCAAAACTGGCCTCCTTGTCAACTGCTTTCTTTTTTAAATCCTTTACTTTCCACAAAGTCACATTTACTCAAATAATATTCCAACTGAAAACTTAATACCATGCTGCATGCATTATTTAAACAAAATAAAAATCCACTCACAAGTGAGTCCCGCAGCTAATCCTGCTGCCTGCCCGTGTCCTCCTCGCTCGAGGGCTCAGTACGTCCTGTAATAATTGGGCATGATAAAATTAACCTCACCAAGGAAATCATTAAAGAAATATAACTCATTTCCTTGAAAAAGAAAAAGAAATAGTGCTTGTGGATAATTCCTCTAAACTTCCCCCTCTTCAATTTATGATTCAGACTCTCAAATTCAGAGTTCAACAACAAATCAACATCCTCGCTAACTCTCTAATCTTCACCTTCACAAGGATTGTCTCGATAACTCAATTAATTCAATTTCAAATCCTTAATCACAATTATCCACCAAATAATATAATTTCCTTTTCTAAAAATTTCCATATCAACTTCAAATTCTCAACCAAGTAGATTAATTCTGCACTAGGCCTAATGGCAATTTATCAAGGGATTAACCCAGAAGATTGTAACCATAACATCAAAACATCCAACCAAACAATTAATCACAAGTCTAAAACAATGCTAATCGAAGGTTCCCAACAACAAGTAAGATTAAACAACACCACACAACGCAGTAAACTAGTCTGACAACAATTCAACAAGCCACCACCAGTGGCAGCGCGTGGTTTCATGTGCCATCACACCAAACCCCATCTCCGGCCAACTTAACTAGCCCAAACGCATCTCCACAGCAAACCCAACAATCCTTAAACCTGCAATAACAGCTAAAACTAAGCAGAAGTGGTCAGAATTTCACCCCAAAATCGGAAAAACCCGATAGCTACTGTTCATCACCACTATTCATCATTACTACCACTTCCTCCGGCCGAATCAAGCTACAAAAAGGTTGGAAATGTGTTTAACCCTTCACAGAGAACCAAAATCACAAGGATTTCTGGCCGGAGACCGCCGGAAATCGAAAACCCAACCGAAGGTTCACAAACCCGATCGGCAATCCTCCCCCAAATTAGTTCAAAACAAAGCTACCCATCGAAAATCACGTACTTGAGATGAAAGAGAATGAAGAGAGGAAGCTTCGGTGGCCGGGGACGAGTCCAACAAGGTCCGGCTGCGGATGATCGGCCGGAAATAGAGTTCGGTTCGGGGAGAAGAAGAAAAAGAAAGAGGGAGGGTTCGGGAGGTCGGGCTCTGTCCCGATTCACTCTCTCTCTCTCTCTTCTTATTAATCTAATTCCTTTTCTTTTTTTTTTGAAACCAATATTTTAATAAGGAACAGTACCTTCCAAACATTAAATCACAACTTTCCCGTGAAAACTCCAATCGATAAAAACTGCGTGTCCACGAACTAAATTTTTCATAACCCACGACGTACTCAAAGAATATTCCGACGTAACAGACAAATTAGAAAGTCAACTCTTTAGTCAAAACCGATAAAAACGTACTTCATAAAGATTTTAAGGTACGGGGCCTTACATGAGTAGAAGGAAGACGAGAAAGCATACCTCTGGTGCTGCTGCGCATCATCTTCAGCTTCAAAACATATATTGAAGTTTTGGAGTCTTGGTTGCTGTTGTCTTTGACATTTTGTTGGTTTGTTGGTTATAGTTTGTGGATATCTTGTCCACCGTTCTATGCATTCTTTTTTCCAATGACTTGTTTGCTATAACAGAAATTAGAAACATATATGAGGGAAAGATATTAAAGGAAATGTGTGGGGAAAATAAGCTTTATTGGAAGTTTGGAACTAGTTCTCGCCTTCTCGGCCTGTTTAAGTAGCAGAATTTTGCTGATTAGCTAGTAATGTCGCAAGAATTGACGATATTTTCTATAGTGGCAACAAGATCTTTTGATCCACTTACATGAGAAGTGCATTGCAATCCATGCATTGCATAATATTATTTTATTTGATGTTTCATGTAGTTCTACCTCATGGGTAGACCATTGGTAGTTTTGAAGGAACTTTTGAATCTCAATTCTAACAGAAAGCAATTGCCTTCACAGAAAGAGAACCCAGTAAGATGGTATTTATTGGCTAGAGGAGAGAGGAGGCACGGGCAATTTGACTGGGTAATATAGCACTTCCTAGGAAATATCCTTGGGAGACATATCCTTGTGGCATTTTGTGATCAGTAGCATGGGACGCGTGAGAATGGATGGGCTAAGCCATGTATAAGACAGCCTCACATCCTCTTTAGAGTGCTGCAAATTTGTATTGGGGAATGAGGAGAAGATGAGATTTGTGGAAGTGGGTGGAGGAGCCGTCTATGCGTGCGGCTGCTGTTTCGCCTGTGTCTATTTAAGACAGAATGGTTTAGGTGTTACTTGTACATGCACCTTTAATATTTGAAAGATATCATTTTGGTAAAAGTCTCATTATATGACCTTTCAATGTTCTTAAATTGAAACTATTTTTCTTTTTAGGGCAACGGAAGACTAATCCATTGATAGAAATCATGACGACCTCGCTCGGTCAAGCATGAAGGGTACAAGCACCCCTCATATTACAATGCAAGCTCATAGAGTACTAAAATCCAAAACAGAAAATCCAAAAAAACTAAAAAAATCCTAAACAAACTGCTGAAAACAAATACAGAATTAAAAAACTCCCTAACCCTACACTATCCTAGGATGGAACCACTGGTCTGAACATCTTGACGCCTAAGACCCTCTTGGTGTAAGTCGCAACACTCAACCCAGCCATAGCAACATCGTAGGAAACAAGTACGGGGTAAAAGAGCAAGACATGCCACCTCGCAAAAAGTCCAAACTCGAGCCCAACCCAAGTGTAAAAGAAAAGGGGAACTGAACCACAGGCCCAGTTCTCCAGACTGCAAAGCAGCTCAGATCAGCAAAGGCCCAAAAGCTCACTGCCCAACCCATCGTCTCCCACACCCAAGTTGACCGAGAGTTGACCTTTCCGAGCGGCAGCCTCCGCCCATCACCGCTTAGGCGGCCGCCAGCGACCCTCCCCCATCAGGAGAGTTGGAAAAGACCTTGCCTTTGGTCTAAGCCGGCAAAAGAGACGCCTGCACTAAAACACGACTCGCTTCAAGTCTGAAGCAGAACGACCCTATTCAAAGTCCCGAAGCCGGACGCCTGCTGCCCAAAGATTGGCGCCGATTCACTCCGAGTGGAATTATGCAAAAAGAGCCTCCCCCGCAAGCCTGATGTCGGCCACAGCCGTCCACCATAACTCAACCCGAAAGAACCAAAACCAGACTCGACCACCGTCTAACCCGAGATTGAAGTCTCGTCCTCCTTTGTTTGGAAAACGAAGCCGGAGCGCCCTGTTGCAGATCGGAGCCAAGAGACGCTGCCGCATTGCTCACGAAACCTAGGTTTAGGTTTCAGAATCGCTCCCCTCCTTAAATTGAAACTAATTGTAAGTGAAGTTTGATGAAATAAATTTTTGTTTCTTATGGGAAAAAAAAAAAAGTAAAAGAAAAAGTTGCAATCACGCTTGTCAATTTTTCTTTATGACTACTAGGAGAATTTTTTATAATGCTCTGAATTTTTTATTTGATTTAGAGAAATAAGTGATCTGGGGACATAATATTCATATAGTGGGATGATTTATTTATTTATTTTTTTGAAAAGGGATTTGGAACCCAGTCAATTTGGGAGGCTTATCTCCACGCCCATGTTATTTAATATAGATTGATGCATCGGGGGTGGGGGGGGGGGGGGGGGGTGGGGGGACGTAATACCTGTACCCCGAGCATTTATAGAAGCATTACAAAAATCTTCATAGAGGACATCCTGTAAGTAATTAGGAGCCTCCCCTAAAGATAGGTCAGAAACATGACCTAAACTAGCAAAATGGGCAAGTCTATCCGCCACACTATTTGCTTCTTTGAAGATATGTCAAATTACAATAGCATCAAAAGCAAGTACATAATCTTTACAATCATCAATAATTCGACTAACCTCTGAGTTGTCCTCCCCTCGGTTATTCAGGGTATGTACTAAAACCGACGAGTCACTCTCAACTTCGACTTCACGCCATCCTTGGTGAATAGCTAGGAGCAGCGCTAGATGCTCTACAGGCCTCAGCTTCACATTGAAAAGCAGAGCCTGCATTCGGTAGAAGCCTAGACCCCGTAGCGCAAACCTTACCCCTAGAATCCCGCACAACAACACCTATCCCACCTCGGCCCCCATCTCACTGGAATGACCCGTCAATATTCACCTTGAGTCTACCACTGGGAGGGAAGACCCACTTTGTTTTCTCCCTTCTCCTAGGCTGTCTTGCTTCCTTTATTGGATGCAAACGTTGGTATTCCAGAATAAGTTGGTTTGACCATGTAGAAGCATGCATGGGATTAAATATGCTCCCATTCCACACAATATGATTCCTCTCTACCCATATAGTCCAAAGAGACATGAAGAAGATACACACCTGTTGCATGGGAAGTACATCCACCATATCCAGGATCCATGCACGAATAGAAGTTGAGTGATTGTTCCTTGCTCGCAAACCAAGTGCATCGAAGAGCCAAAAGCATGCCACCACATTACATCCTTTGAATAAATGTAAATCAGTCTCGACATCACATTTACACAAAACACATACCTTCTCTAGAAGTTGGACTCTTTTCTTACTCAACGCTTCTTTGGTAGGTATAATTCCACACACTAAACGCCAAATAAAGGAACGGACCTTAGGTTGGACATTCACCCTCCAAAGCTTCTTCCAGAATGCCATCAAAACTGGATGTCCCGCCGAGGTAGATGCTTGAAATAATAGAGAGGACAGTCTTAAGGGTTTGGATTGTCGAGCTGTCGAGCGTACATACAATTCCTCAAATTATACAAAGAAAGGGGATCTTGTTAAATGAATATGCGTGTTTCAGAATGGGAAGTATGATGCATTGACTTAATTGACTTGGTAATCAGTTTTATTAGGAACGTAGAAGTAATCAAGTCCATGTTTTGATGTTGTTCTATATTCCACAACAAGATCCTTTCAAGTAAAATATCACAGAAGATTTAGTATGTTCAAATAAACAGAAGTCTTCTGTATTAACTTCCTATAATGTACATAGCAACATCCCACATACAGACATACGTACCTATACAACAAAAATAAGCAGAATCAAACCCCAAATAAGAAAGAAAATAAGTAACAACTTGGAGAAACTCTAATGTAACTAAGTGTCAGACCATGTGATATCCAAGCCACCCCAGTTGTCCTCAGATACGCCCAAGGCTTTCAAAACTGCCTTGGAGGCATCAACAATGTTGTTGGAACAAGGAGGCTGATAATCATGGTCAGCATCACATCCTTCCGTAGAGTCACACTCATCTACCACCATGGCCACCACGCTACGCCCATTACCATTAATTCTGATGTTGTTAAGGCACCTTGAGCCACCGTTGTACCATCTGGTGGATAATGCAACAACTAGAGTATTGTCATTGTGATACTTGCCGTCACATTCGGATGGGCCTCCTCCGTCACACCTGCCTCAAAGCTGTTGAGATTGAGGTATGTCGGGGTGTTACCAGACATTGGCGGTGAGCAAGTGTAGGTTGGTACATTTTTCCAGCTTTACAGCATTCAGTCATCCTCCTAGTTACATTGTCCAGGTGGTGGTTTTCTTCCTCTGATTCTTCCGCTTGGACGACATTGCTGAGCTTCACTAACCAAGCAAATTGCTTAAAGGAGAATGACTAGAATAGACCATTTTGAGAAGAAGCAAGTCATTTTCTCTCTGTTTGCATTTGCTTCTATATTTCTTTGCTTGTAGATTGATGCATGAAAGCAAATGCAGATAGGTATTTATAGCTATCAGATACCAGAAAGTACTGATCCTTCGTTCAACATATGTTTTACAACGCAATGGAGTATTACACTCCATCAACATAACAACGACCCCATGCCAATTGTAAATATGCTTTGAAACTATGTGTCAGCTTCTACTGAAGACTACAATGATGTCCTCACCTTTTGTTTATTATGAATTTGTATAGATAGTGAGGTTTAGCATCAGGACTGTTGCATCTTTTGAATATTTTTATGGAAGCCATTGTTATTTGCAAAACACGATTTTCTCCAATTAAGGGAGCACTGTTGTGAAAATTTGTACTTAAGAAAGCATTGCCCTTGTTTTGTTTTCATCTACATGTGACAACTACTTTGCTTTCCTTCTTCTTGTGAAAATAATGTCGTCTAATGGCACTTTCTTATATCTAAACAAAGTAGAAACAAATGCATGCCTTGTTTGTTAACTTATTCCTTGTCCTTCTTTGCCTTCAAGTCAGTCTTCAGACTCTTCACCCTCAATGGGAGATATACTTGAAAATCTATTATTGATGAGGTTCCTATTCACATCACAAGTTTCAAAGCAACTATAGCCTACAGTTTAGCAGTATTTCACTTAACATAACTGATTTTGATATCAACGGGTATTCAATCTTTTTGAAATTTACTTCTAATTTGTCATTGAAAACACATCAACTGACTTGACTAGGTGTGCAAGAGTGCTTAACTCCAATTCTTATAATGACCAAAAGGGTAGAAAAACCAAGTACTTTTTATAATTTGGAGACAAATCCAGAAATCCTAGAACAAATCATGCAAATAGAGCTGAGCTTCTATGCATTGATCTCTTTTTTTTCCTTCCTTTTTTGCTAAGAGTGCATGGAATAAATCATGAATTCAATTATTTTACATTAGCTAGCTAGGATCTGTGATTACAAATTCAATGTTTCCTGCATATGCTACTGAGAAGTAGTAATTGTAAAAGGATGTGCCCTTCAGCCCTGGTCCTAGTGGTATAGAATATAGGTACGTAATTTTTGGCATATATCCCCAGAAAATGACAATGGATTCGTCTATGCAGTAGATGATCCGAATTATGTACACTGGCAATCAAGTATCATGCATAATGTGCATCAATCAACAATGCTTTGCTTTTCTTGGACATGGATCACCAAACCTCTGAGTCGATAAAAAGATGAAGCATCTCCTTGCAGTAGAATTATATTTGAGTGCTAGACTGGCAGCTTCCAGTGGCATAATGTTTACAATCGCCAGAAGAGTTGTCAAACTGGAGTAGTAGTATATAAGATTCTGGAGTTGTAGCAAATTCACTAGACCAAAAGAGCTTAAGATAATAGCTGATTAGTAGGCAAAAGAAACCGCCACCATGTTTAAATCTTCTCTGCATAATCTATTAGTTAACTTGTAGAAAACACATAGCTAGGACCCAATACAATCTCATTGTGACAACCTCTCTTTAATTATCGGAGAGCCCAAGTGACAAAGATGTGAGCATATATCAAATAAACAGGGTTTGGTTTTTTTTTTTTTTCAATTGGTAAATGTTGAAAGATCTACATACTGCACGGTATAAAAAATTAAACTCAAAGAAAAATGAAAATAGCACTCAAAATGAAAGACCATTGCAGCTCAAAACTCCCTAAAGAAGCTAAACAACCCTATATTCATTTCATGGACTATTGCTCCTGTACCTTGAAATCTGTTTGAGGATTGCGAGGGGGTTTCTTTATTTTGTGAGGATAAAGCCTTTAAGCATCTGATCTTGAGCAGATCCTCTATCATTTAAGTATTATTCCCTCAAAGATATTTAAAATAGTTTCAACTTGTGAATTAGTTTTAACAGTTAAGTTACATGTCTTGTGTGGTCACCTGCATAAGATGTCTCAACCATATACTTAGATGTATTAACTAGACAAAAGTTCCGTTAGCTCTTTGAGCTCTATGCAACTTGAAACTACGCGTGACTTCTCAAATACTCTTTGAAACCATTCTCTAGTAATTTGAATGCTGATTTTTTCAGTGAATGAGGATTAACTGCTCCAGAAACAAATACTAAGAATTTACTTGAAGAACAAATATCAACCAAAAGTGAGACAATCAACATCAAGGAACTTCTAATGGCTTGATACAATATCAATTTCATTCTTAAATTTCCCTTCTATGACATGTCAGGCCTTTTGAATCCACACATGGGGAACAATATTTGAATTAGTATGTTTCTTTGACCGAAGGGCAAACCACACATGATTTTTTTGTAAACAAAAAAAAACCAAGATTTCATTTTCTTGATGTAGCTAGTCAAAAAGTAGATAAAAATGATAGAAGGTTGGAATAGAGAAAATTATGGTAAGCAAGATGAATACTTTGTTATAGGGCTGGGCATTTAAACCCGAAAACCCGCAAACCCGAACCGGCCTGTACGGGTCGGGCCCAATTATTTTTTTCATCGAAACGGGTCGGGCCGGGTCTTGACTTTCAGCTAAACGGTTCGGGCCGGGCCTTGTGTTTGAAAACAGAAAAAGCCCGTCAGGCCCGTATTAGACATCAAAAGACAGATGGCCATGTTTTATTGGTCCTAATATAGAGAGTAAAATCCTTATCATAGGATTGAACACACAAGATTCTTCTCCAAAATCTAAACCTAATCTTCAGCCTCCATTGAGTCCATTCTAATCTACCCGATCTGAAATGCACAAGAGGCGCCTCTCCTCCTCCAAAGTCGAAACTGAGCTCTCTCCTCCGCCCTGGCTGTGAGGTCGAGCCGCCGAGACACCAAACGGGCTCCGATCGAGACGCCGCCCAGGATCGACACCGATCCTTCTCTCTCTCTTCACTTTACCTGACTAGATCAACGCACCGAGCCTCCATCTTTCTCCTTCATAGATCGACGCACCGAGCCACTGAGTGATCTCCGGCGCCGTCTAGCCCAGCTATGTTCCTCTCTCTCTCTCTCTCTCTTCACTTCACCTGCACGAACAAACCGATCCGCAAGGTTTCTCTCTCTCTCTCTCTCTCTCTCTCTCTCTCTCTCTCACCATTTGTGATTTGATTTCCTCTTCATTACTAAATGCGATTTTTGAATTTCCAAAACTGCAGTACACTTGGATTAAGCACAGAGTGCTCTCCAGTCTCGCATCCTCCTGCTGTTGTAGTCTGCGATTTAGGTACTCCTCGAGCTTTTCACCAAAACTGCAGTATACTATTGATGATTTTTGAAGAATGATTTTTAATGATGAATAGAACATATTGATGGTAAAAAAAATTCATCAGATGCTTCTTATGAAGAAACATGGTAAAAAGACAAGTGAGAAAGTAAACAGAAATTTCAAGGGGAAATCATGCACTAAAGCACTACAGTAGACTAATGCTTATTCCTGGGTTTTAGGCATGAGTCATGACAATGGGTTCGTCCTAGTGGCTTCTCTTGTTTTGTATTGTTCTTTGTTTTTACTTTCTGTTTCCAGTTGTATTTTCCACCTTTTGGGTGTCTTTAATTGAAGTATCTTTGACCAAAACAACAACAACAACACTACAATAGACAAATCTGAGTACCAATAGGGAAGCCATTTGTTATTGATGTTTCCGTTTGTCTAGTATCTCGTTTGATTTGAGGAAAGAGTTTCTGTTTATTGTGGTACACCCTACGTAATTATTTGATTTGAGTTTCTGTTTTTAGTATCTTGAAGGTTAATCCTTCTGATTTGAGGAAAGAGTTTCTGTTTATTGTGGTACACCCTACGTAATTATTTGATTTCATAGGTTAATCATATGTGCTGTGAAGATGGGGACAACTACTAAGTTGGTGAACTACATTGTTGGTGAACTGCTGGATTGAAGACTGGAAGAATGGCTACTAACTACTAAGTTGCTGTATTTGAATTAGGACTTTCTAATTTCTATTTCATTGCATATTTGTACTTGAATTTGGACTTCATATTTAAATTTGGACACTTTGTATTTCAATTGTAGCTTTAATTGTTCTTGAAGAGTACTTGAATTTGGATATTATGTATTCTGGATATTCGAATTTGCAGCTTGAACTTTGGATTTTGATAGTGTTTTAATTCAAATTTTCACCAGGTTGATCTGAATGATATAGATATAGAATTGGTAAAATACAGGTTTTTGGGCCCGAAAGCCCGCAAGGGGCCCGGGCCGGTCCCTGTTTGTGTCAAAGCGGGCCGGGTCCGGGCCCAATGAAAAACGGGCCGATCCCGGGCCCAGTGAAATTATTGTTGGACCCGGCCCGTGCCCAGCCCTACTTTGTTAGTAATTTGACTGATGAATCTGCTCCAAAAAGGCCGGTCAGCAAGTTTGATGCCATTCATTGAGAAATAGAACAACTTGGAGATGCATCTAATCAACCAGAATGAAACGCTCTAGTATTCTATAATGAAGATTTCTGCTTTGATTTGTTTTTCTTTTTTTTGTTTTTGTATTTTTTTTAATTTTCTTTTTTAAGAAAAATTTATGCACTTGATTTGGATGAATTTCCAGTTCTCAATGTCCTTATTCAAGTCTCTTGCTACTTTTGTCATTTTTTTTTGGTGTTAAGTTTGTTAATTGTTTCTAGATTTTAGGGCCATTCCATTGAAGGCTATTCATTCATTCCTTCAGTCCAGACAAGCTAAGAATGCCTGTATTTCAGAACTCGAAAACTGACAGTCATCATCATCATCATATATATCATCAGTAGTCAAGCCAAAGAATTCCTCAACTTCAGAATCAAAATAGGCATATGAAGTATCATTAGGATAATCAGCAATGGAAATATTAGTCCCGTCAACCTGAACCGTTTGAAGCTGATCATCAATAGTAAATAACAGTTGATCAAACTGTTGATCAAACGGCAACATTAGTTGTTCTTTTTGTTTAGGAGGTTCCATTTTTTTTTCTTTTGAAAGATTTTGTGTTTATAGCCTCCTCATTCATCTTCCTTTTGTTGCTAATAATAATGTGGCTCTGATGATTCAGAGGAGCATGACAAGTTGGGGGTGGAAGTTTTCTGGGGTTTTTTCTGAGGGTGCAGAGTACGAGATCATTACTGTGAGATGTGATCTGGTACTCCTGCATCAACCAAGCCCCATTTTGATGTGGATCAGATCCACCCTCATACCAAAATTCTCTCTTAATTCCAATAACACTATCATCAGCAGCAGCAACAACATTTTTTGAATACTAGGCACTCCATGTTCCCGATCCCACTTTTCTATCAAATTTTTCCGCTTTGGGATTCAATTTCTTGCGGTGAGTAAAGAAATACAGAGTTTCTTCCTCTTTCATATTGTTGGATTGGGCACGGAACATGTCCCAAATGAGCCAGGGCTCATATTTGCCATAGAAATCAGGGCAATCAAGGATTGGACTCGAGCGAAACTGATCAACCATGGCAACCCGGTTGTGGAGGTAGTAAGCCACCAATTCCAGGTCTGTAGGATGAAATTTGTAACCAACTGGGTAAGCACTCGATGCCATCATTTTTGAGAATCAATCAAAGTTTCCTTCTTTCTTTGGCGAATTGGGGAACTTGAAAGAGAATGGCATGTTTACTTACTTGGAATGGAAAATAATCATGAATCGGAAACAAGTGGAATGAGAGAAGAAAGGAATCGGTATTGATTCCGGAGGAATGATTCCTAAACCCATCTCCCTTCTTCGTAATCGAATACTCAGGAATCGATTCCTGATAAGGAGGTGGGATCTACATCCATTTCGATTCCTTCATGTGTTAGTAAACACAGGAATTCTTTTACCCGAAATCATTCCGATTCCTTTATGTGTTAGTAAACGCAGGAATGTTTTTACCCCGTAATCATTCCCTTTCCTTCCAAGTAAGTAAACGTGCCCTTAGGGTTTCGAAAGTCTGGGATTGAAACAGAGAGAGAGAATTAGAGAGAGAAATGAAGAAAGAGAGAGACTGTGTGAATCAAAGAAATAGGGAGTGAAGTGGGCAATAACTCTATATATATATATATATATATATATATATATATATATATATATACAGATCCGATCCAGAGCGGAGCTCCGCTTTGAAATTAACGTGTGAAGTTCGAGTTTTGGATCACTTTTCGGTCGCATATCCACATCTCGACCGTTCAGTTTTTAGGTACTAGTGTATAAATCATCTCTGCAAATTGTCAACCAAATTGATGATCATTAAGGTATCTAACTCGCTTAAATCAATGGACGGACTGAATCTGTCAACCTGAACCGTACTAGCTTTAAGGCAGTTATCAATGGCTTAACGATCATCATTTTGGCTGAAAATTTGCAGAGACGATCTATACACTAGTACTTAAAAACTGAACGGTCGAGATGTGGATATGCGACCGAAAAGTGACCCAAAACTTGAACTTCACACGTTAATTTTCAAAGCGGAGTTCCGCTCTGGATAGGATCTGTATATTATATATATAGCTAAGTTAACGCTCACTTGGAAGGAGAAATGACTCTTCTGCCCTTGATTTTCTCTTCTAATTGCAAGTTTGTCTTCGTGTCTCATATTATGTTGGGTGGGCATATATGTCTTTCGACAATGCAAGGGGACGAAAGGACCTTTTTGTCCTGCTTTTTGTTCTGCAATTTCAGGGTTGTTCCTGGTGTTTGGCACGACATGGGCTGGGCATATGTGTCTTTGCGGAGTTGAAGACGTCGTGGTGGGGTTTATTAGAAAGACAAAAGCTGATCTGTACTCCATCCAAATCGAAGGTTCGCTGTTAACCGATCTCAGAGTCAGTGATCAAGATCAAGAACAAGAACAGTGACAACTAACTCGGTGAGACTTTAGTTCTTTCAAATCGATGTGAACATCATCGTTATTATTCATCTATTAGTCATATACCCAAACTGATTTCGTTGAAATTCTTCTTCTATGATTTGCAGTCTCCATCGAAGTCCAAGCAATCAAATAGAAAAAAGGAGGAGGACGGGCCACTTTCAGTTTTTTTTTTTTTTTTTTTTTTTTTTCTGCAAAAGGTAGACAGGAGCACATGAGTGCGAGAATAGATTTAGCTACTTATATATGTATTGGCTGCTCCATATCCCTCCGAATATCAAAGTGAAAATAAATAAGAAAGTACGTCATTTAATACCAGTTGTTGTTCTCTCTGCTGAATTAGGATTAATGTGTACTTTGTCATTCAATATTAATGTCTGTATCAGAAATTGTTTTCTCAAATCAAGCACATTGAGATTGGTCTTTCTCCTGTTGCGCAATATTGGGCTATTTGTGGTTAAAATTATTTATAAGCTCTAATGTGCTGCTGCTTTTGTCTTAGGTTGCGGATAACCTGCTTGATCAAGCTAGCTACTAGCAGTTTAGACATTTTCATACTTTGTTCTCAGACCCTTAGAAGCAAGGTAGTTCTCTGTTTACTTATTGGTAACCACCTTTTTCCTTATGTTACCAGTGATATATAAGATTTAATGTTATTTTTGTTTTGTGATCAATCTCAATGCTTATCAACTCTCAGTTTCTCCACATTTAGTTCCACACTTATGTTTTCATTCATATGTATTTTTGAACATGTTAATCATTTTATACCAAGTTTATATATCGAATAATACTGTTTCTCATTGTGTATCCATCTTTACAGTTTGGCAATCATAAGAAACTGTGTGACATTCTTATTCTAATGGCAATGCGAATGTGAATGGAAATCGAAATGGAGTGAATGGAGAATACCATCAAATACTAAGAGTTGCTAGAAGAGCTATTGGTACGAGGAATAAATTGAAAGATGCAGCTTCCCTCTTAACAGGTATCGTTACTCCTGTATACATTTTCAATAGAATTAGTTACATCAGTTCAGTAATGTGGGCTTATTACACAAACTCATCAATATGCATTTCCTTAAATGGTATGGTCAATATGCAGCAGCTAAATCAATGGCTGTGGGACATTATGGATGAGTTTATGTACCAGTTTTAGAGCTTCTGTCAGTATAGGCCTAAGATGAAGAACAAGACTAAGCAGGAGACTACTTTTCTCAGACAGTTTGATCAAGTAAGTGATTTTTTTTTTTTTTGGGGGTAATATTTTGAATTGCAGATACACTTAGCAGTGAAATTTAGAAACAAAATTTATTAATGAACTCATTTCTATTGTAATGGTTCTTTATCTATTTTGTAAATATACCTGCATTCATATATTTAGTTGTCTTTTTATATGTTTTCTGAAGTTGATGACTTGGTTACTTATTGTTAACTAATCTACTGTTTCCATTTTAAATTAACTTTTGATTTATAATAGAACTATATAATTAAGAACCTATGCCATTGAAGAAAACTTAAGATGCAGCTTCCTCTTAACTATACTATAACTGAGTTCTTCAATTAACAACTAACCAACTGATGTTATTTTTGTCAGTTGAAATTGGAATTGTCAATGGACCCTAATATTGCTATGTTGTTATGGAAATAAAACCTCTTTTTAGCAGAAGTGAATGGTACAACTATCAATTTTTTTTTATAGGTCTTACTATAGTTTCTTCTTAACTTTTAGGTCTTGAAGAAAAAGATTGATCTATTTGAGCTCCGGTGATATGGCTATTGCATGTTTAGAGCTCTAGCATGCTTGCATAAACAGGTACTATTTTACTACAATTGCGATATATCAATTGAATTCTCATGTAGTCTTTGTAGAATCTGCTTTAATTTTTAATCTGTGATTGCAGGGTGTGGTGCACAGAGCTGTTAAGCCCGGAAACTTCCTCTTCTCTCAGAAGCTAAGCAAAGGTTACCTGATTGATTTCGACCTTGCCATGGTTAGGATCTTGATCTTGATAGTGCTGCCCTCTGCATATGGGAATTTTGTTTTTCTTTTCATTTGATTGTGTACAATTTCTATTTTTTGTTTCATAGGATTTACAGCAAGTGGTCTATAAAAATTTGATGGTTTCTGAAGTAGTTGTTTTGGGAACTACTATGTTGGATTCTGTTAGTTAACTTCACCACTTAATGATCAATCAAATGCATAAATTTACTGTCATATGTATCGATCAACGTTAAATTATGGATGTCTTATTTAATTTTTGTTCATTTGAGTCATTATGTTTGATTGTTTGGTATCTGAGTTCTCAAAGTTTATGCATTTGATTGATCATGGGTAGGTTTGGAAAACGGCTTCTCTGTGCCATTTGGTTCACACAGCGGCTCTTCTTGCTGCGCCCCTCACAAAAAAACTCAATATTGTGAGTTCAAAGTTGAAATCTTTATTGATTCTCAGCTACATTTTTTTTGGTTTAGCATTTCAGAAGCATATTTTTATAGCTCCTGTCTTTCTTGCTGCTATAAAGTAAATTCAAGTAAATGATAGAAAAGGTCTGAGACTCTTAACATTTTGGAGGTGTAAATTGAGCAGTCGTTGCTTTTGTAAGTACAAATGTTTTATGCAATGCAGATCATGCACAGTTCATACTTTGTTATGTTGGTGAATATTAGGTAGTTTACTGGTCTTCGCTAATTCTGTCATTGTTTTTCATTTTGGAGGCCTTTTAACTACTGGTATACTCGCATTCTCGGGGATGTTTTAAATTGCAAGACCGGGTATAGGTAGTCTACTGGTCTTCGCTAAATTGCAAGACCAGGTGTGAGTTCTTTCTTTTGTTGGATGCTATTGATGACTATAGTTGTTTTTGGTTTTTCATTATTCAAAGATTGAAGCTTTTTTTTTTTTTTTTGAATTCATTTACTTATGAGCTGTGGCTTTTGATATTCTGAAACAACAATAGCTTAGGGTACTGATATATGCTTGATCTGTCAATTCTTAGTCTATGGTTGGTGAATGGATTTTGGCAAGCAATGCATTACTACAGTTGGTGATTGCTTTTGTTTTTTTTGGTTTTAGATGATATGCATTTCGTTTTTGTTTTAGAGTTTCTGTATGAATTGTCTTGGTTTTGTTTGATTTGGAATCTAACTGGAATATTGGTTATCATGAATCTTTTTTTTTTTTTTTTTTTTTGCGGGTAAAAGTCAGCCCTTTATTGAAAAAATAAAGCTTACATAATTCATACTATAAAGTTCTGCTGCAACTGCAGCAAGAAGAAAAGGTGGTGTAGAAAAATAAAAACAATCCTGCTGCAAAGAGCAAGCATGTACTGCTAACTGGTGTGCTACTTTATTCCCCATCCTACTGACATGAGTAACTTCCACAAAGGACTCTGACGCCAGCAAAAGGATCAGGTCATCATAAATCCTTCCCAAAACCGTAGTGTTGCTACCTACTGTTGCCTTCAACTGCCTTTGGACTGCCAAAGCGTCTGTTTCAAAAATTATAGGAAAGAAGGAATGGCCCACAGCAAACTCCATTGCTCTCTGATACGCCAAAACCTAAGCCACCTAGAGGACAAGCCCCCCCAGCCAACATTACCCCCAGGTCATCTCGGATTACAAAACCTATCCCACGCTTTCGAGTAACATGATTAAACGCCCCATCAACATTAATTTTCAGAAAGCCAACTGGAGGTGCCGACCACTTCACCACCCTTATTCCTCTCTTTATGTTACTCCCTTGTTTTGGATTGTGGGCTTGAAATTCCTGCAATCTGGCCATGTTACTGATAACTACATCACACGCCTCTCCCTTCTTTTGGTTCCAAACCCGTTCGTTCCTCTCTTTCCAAATCCCAAAAAGAAGAAAAACAAACTCACCAAAATTGGTTAAGGACAATTCTGCAGCACAAGAGCTTAACCACTGCAGCAAACCAACTACATTTTGGGGACCAAAACAAACCTGTCTAAAGATTGCATTGGACTTCAACACCGATTGAGTAAATGGACAGTCTCTACAAATGTGTACTGTAGATTCATTGTGTAATTCACACAATACACACAAGATAAAGTCTAACTGCACCCTTCTCGATTCAAGCTTAACCAAAGAAGGCAAAATATCCAAACACTCTCCAGAAGTGAATCTTGGCCTTATTTGGAACATTTAAACTCCACACCTTCTTCCAGAATGCGCTCCCCAATGAAGATATGAGAGGACTGTAACTAGATGAATTAGAGAATGAAGCACGGTAAGCAGAGCTAACTGAAAATTTACCATCCTTTGTTAACCTCCAAATTAATCTGTCAGTCACCACTCTTCTACTTAATGGTATACTAGTAATCATCTCTGCTTCCACCACCGGAAACAAGCGATGTATCTTTGCCTTATCCCAATTGCCTGTGTCCAACAGCAGTTCCTCTACCAGAAGCACCTCACTTTGCGCTGAGGTTGTTAAGGTAGGTCTCCCTGCAGGTAATGCCGGAACCCAGTTAGCCGAAAAGATATCAATATCTTTTCCATCCCCAACTAGCCAACAGCAACCTTCGCCGTGTTTTCATTTTTCAAGGGAAAATCACGTTGATTTAGGAGATCAGATAACCAATTTGGCCTTTGGGGATAACTCCTCTGACCAAGTCATTTTGGTCTTTTGTGATGCATTAGCTGACACACTTGATATACTAAATCCAATTTTGAGAGTATCATAGATCATTTTGTATTGCAGCTCCTCATGCTTCATCAAACTTTCATTTTTTCTATTCATGTGGTTATTTAGTATCACTTCTATTTTTGTCCTTGCCTGTCCTTTTTATCTAACAATTATAACTATTGACAGGTAGCAAGGTGAAAAGCTTACCTTCTCTGCGTCGAGTTTCCCCGTTGTTCCCCATGAGCGTGGTAAGGCTTAGGTTTTTCCCATTCTTGCCTCTGCAGTTTCACATTTTTAGTTTTATCGAAGTTTGTTTTTTTTATCTCTGCTACTATTTGATATATATGTTTGCTGTGTGCCACATTCACACGTGGCCTGTGAATCAGTGCATGTATATTTACTAACTAATATAATTTTGTGTATTGGGTTGCAGGTCGAGTGTTCTTGGAACTTCTGGACTGTACATGTCAGGATCATCTGTTGAGCAAAGACCTTAGCCACAGAGTTTCAGATGATTCTACTGTAAGTGGAATATTTCCTGTGTTTCCTAATCATGTTTGTAATTGAAATCAGGCCGACTGAACTCTCCCAGAAACCTTGATATTTAGGTTTTGATGGCAGTTAATAAGAGCATGTTTGTGTTGCTGATCTGTGAATGAAACAATGCAATCATGCTATTGCTTTTTGGTCTGAAAAATGCTATTGCTTTTCTGATATGTTTTTTTATCAGTTTCTTTTGCTTCTGTAGGAAACAGGGAAGGGTAGGAGACTTGGAGGGGCGGATTTGAAACATTTTTACCTGAACACTAGGTGATTTTATTCTGCTCTGCTTTTCAAGACATTCTTTTGCATATATCAACAGAGGTAAAAGGGTTTCTCTTAATGTAATTTGATTTTTTTTTGTTTGTTTTTTTTTTTTTGGGTGAATTTCTCTTTATGAAACAACGTGATAGTAAAATGGTCAAATTTATGGCTTCAAACACAATACACTGAAGCATGAGACTGTTTTCTGTTCAGTTACTTAATTTTCAGATTTATTTCTTCTGCTTAGGTAAATTCATAGTTTAACATGGGTAAACATATAGCATTGTTTGGTTTATTGGTAAATAAGAAAGAATACAGAAAATAGCATGCAATGTCTTTTGTCACTGAGTTTCCTACCTTGAATGCTCTATTTTTTGTTTTATATTACCGATCAACAGCAGTCTAATGTCAGTGATGATGGAATAGCTGAACACATTAAAGAAGTAAATATTCAAAATCACACAGCTAAGAAGGATATCCTCTGATCCTATTTCTAATGTTGTATTTCTTTTATATTTCAATGATCAAAAGCTCCATATCTCCTTATCTTATACAGTTATAGATAATGTTTATTGGCAGTTGCTGAATAGAAAGAAACAGAGAAGGAGGAAAAAAAAAAAAACATAACAATAGGATATTTAAAAAAAAAAAAAAAAAACCACATGTAAATAGAAGCCATGTTTAACTGACGTAAAAGCATAGGACTCCTCATTAGCATGACGTAGCAGCACAAAGTCATGTTAAATATGCAAGCTGACATAGCATTTCTGTACTATATATCTTGAATTTATTAGCCTTTTATTATGAGCCATTGATGTATATGGAAGAGTACTAGCTTTTGATTCCCTTCCCTTTATATAAAGGCTCTAATCTGAGGCTTATAACACGAGAATTAAATTGATTTCTGAGTTAGGCAGGAGATAGTATAATCAATTCATGCATGCTTTATTTGTCCCAGCCTCATTTCCTTCCTCTTTATCTTACTCTTATGTTTCATGTGTTGCTGCTATTGTTTGTTCAAATTCTATATTATATCCCATGTACAGTTCTGTTCATTTTCTCTCCTCTTATTATGTAATGTTTCAGTGACAGCCAATCAAATCTCATCAAACGCATGCGTCAACAGCTAACGAACCAACTGATAAAACATTAGAAGAACTCATGTGAAGTAATTGGTTTGAACTAAAAAGGTAGGATATTTTGGTGACAAAACTAATCACTTTTGAATTTGTATACAAGGAACAATAACAGCTTTTGTAATATGTAAAAAAATAACATCTTCAAATGACGTTTCTTAGTTTATGATTGTTACTCTACATATATAATGAAGGAAAAAACCAAACCCGCAGCTTGCCTAAATTTCTCCACCATAATCAGAAAGTTCAAACCAAACCTGGTGTACAGATTGACAAAAACAACTGCTGTTCAATTTCTGGCTGCTTAATTGGTTTGCATAAAAATTCTGCTATGTAATGTTATGAAATCGGCTGTATTTTTATGTAGGGAAAATTTCACAAACAGTACACTAAATAAAGGTCACTAATAATTTTTATACATAAAGTTCTAAATCGAGCATTTTAGTACACGAAATCTGAAACCCGACCTACTATCCATACACAACGTTAATGACACCATTAACTTCATGTCATTATTCATTTGTCAAGAGGTAATTTAGTACTCTCACTCTAGTCTTCTTTTTGGTAAAAAAAAAAAAAAGGGATCCTTTTCTCTCTGACTGTCTCTTTCTCTTTCCACACACCCAAACCCAGAAAACTCTTATGACTCTGGCGACCACCGCATCTCCTTCACCTTCCAAATCCATACCCATCAAACTCAATCCGAGTTCTAATTCCACCACCACCCTAATTCTAATTCTAATCCCAACCCCATCCCCACCGCCGATCACTACCACAACCCCTATGCCCATTGTCCTCGGAGACGACGTCGGTCTCGAACACGTCACCTAGAGTAATAAGAACCCAAAGTAATAAGAAATTGAGATCGGTTCCGATGAAGGTGAGATTAGTGCCCTGCCGCAAGTAATAATTTAGAACCCAAAGCATCACAACTTTGGCTACTAATGCACTGGGACTTAGCTCCAGAACAAAGACACAACCGCACAACACAACAAACAGCATTGACCCGATTTGGAACTTCATCTGGGTCGATCCAAAACTCGAAACCATGAACAAACTGTCTTCACCAAATCCACAGCCTCCTCATCCTTGGTTTCATGCAAATGAAAGCAATGGTCATTCCCTTTACTCTCCTTCATCTCCACACTCCTTTCCACCCACTCTTCTTCAGCTCCTCCACATAGCTCCTCCCCACTCCATTCAAATGGTCTTTCTCCGCCAAAAACACCAACACCTTCTCACACCTGACCCGGCCTATATCCTCCGGCCGGCTTCAACCTCCTATCCTGCAACCCTTCATTCTCCTTGTTTATGTAAAGCCACATCTCATTGTCGGTCCCTCCCATGCTGTAGCCGCCGATGAAGACGCGGTTCAAGTCAGCATACTCGTTTAGTCCTTGATCCGGCCTGGTGCCGTTTGTGTGGGTGGCGACCCATTGGAGAGAGGCCCAGGAGTCCTTGTAGCAAGCGGGTATGGGCCTGGTTGGGAAGAGGTCGTACTCGACGGAGACCACGATGACGTCGGCGGCAGAGCAGGTGGTGGAGACATAGTCGTGGTAGGTGGAGGAGAAGGCGGACAATGTGAGAGAGAGAGAGAGAGAGAGAGAGAGAGAGAGAGAGAGAGAGAGAGAGAGAGAGAGAGAGAGAGCGAGCAATTTACCCCTCAAATTATGCCAGGCGGCAGAGGTTCTCACGGCGTTATTGACGTCGTGTCTAGATAGTGGGTCGGACTTCAGATTTTGTGTACTAAAATGATCAGTTTGGAACTTTATGTATAAAATTATTAGTGGCCTTTAGTTGGTGTACTGTTTGTGAAATTTTCCCTTTTATGTATAGAAACAGTTACCCTAAACTTAACTTCAAGAGATTCATACTCTCTTCACAATCTCCAACTCTCAGCTGCAACACAGTTCAAGCACGATTCATCTTAGCTGCAACTCTCTTCACAAGGATTTAGTCTTGATTTTTTTTTGTATCTGTATTCATCTTAGAATGCATAAAAATTCAAGGATGAACGATAATGTACAAGGATGGTAATGCACATGCTTTAAAATTAGAAAGATATGGTAATGCATATGGTTCGTGTTTGAATAATTGTTGAAGAACGCGTAACAAGTTTATGATAATTTTGGATCTCCGAACTACAATTCAATTGGCAAGAATTCATTGTCTGTTACATATTTTAAAATCTTTCTATGTTTTGGAATAGTAATAGTACAAATCTTGCTCTAACTCTATACTGGGCATGAAGATAATTTATAAGGATGATAATGCATATGCTTCTCTAGAATTCGAAACATAGATTGAAGCTTTGGAGTCTTGACCGCTGTTGATTATAGCTTGTGGATATCTTGTCCACCGTTCTGTGCATTCTCTTTATCAATGACTTGTTTGCTATAACAAAAGAGAACCATATATGAGGGAAAAATATTAGAGGAAATGTGCGGGGAAAATCATCTTTCTTCTCGGCCTGTTTAAGTAGCAGCATTATGCTGGTTAGCTAGTAATGTGGCAAGAATTGACAATATTTTCTATAGTGGCAACAAGATCTTTTCATCCACTAACACGGGAAGTGCATTGCAATCCATGTACTACATATAATATTTGAGTTGATATTTCATGTTGCCTCATGGGTAGACCATTGGTAGTTTTGAAGGAACTTTTGAATCTCAATTTTAACAGAAAACAATTGCCTTCACAGAAAGAGAGCTTAGTAAGATGGGATTTGGTGGCTAGAGGAGAGAGGAGGCGCCGGCAATTTTACTGTTAATATAGCACTTCCTAGGAGATATCCTTGGGAGACATATTCCTTGTGGCATTTTGTGATCAGTAGCATATAGGGCTGGACATTTAGCCCGAAAACCCGAAACCCGGCCCGGGATCGGCCCGAACGGTCCGGGCCCTTTAAATTTGACAGTTTTTTAAGGCCCGACCCAAAAATACTATATAAAGGGCCGGGCTCGGTCCTTAAAAGTTTAAAATAAAAAAAGCCCGAAGGCCCGAACTGATGTATAGTGAGTATATTTGTTTAGTTTTTCATTCTTCTCTCTTCCTCTTTTTCTGAACTCTCTTCTTCTCTCTCTTCTGAGTTGTTTAGTTTTTTATTCTCCTTTCTTCCTCTTTTTCTGGACTCTCTTCTTCTCTCTCATCTCTCTCTTCAATTACTCATGTTTTTTTAGTTTTCTATTCAATTATCTCTTAGAATCTGGACTCTGTCTCTTCTTTCTTCTTTCTTTTCCCGTCTCTTCTTGTTCCTCCCTCCCCTCTATTTTTTTTCTTCTTCTCTCTTCTTATCTTCTTATTCTTCTCCCCAAACGCCTCCATTCAGTCCATTGTCTTTTTTTCTTTTCTTTTCCCTTCTCTCCCTAGTCCCTAGTCCTCCTTCCCCATCAGATCAATTGTAGATAATTGTCTTTACTCATCCCCAAAATTTCTCTCTCTGATAGGAGAATTTTAATGCGACATTTTAATAATTATTTCCTCATATTTTACTTAGTTATTTCCTTAAATAAAGAAATTTTAATTTAGTTTTTATTTTCTAGGTACATTGGAATAAATGACAAGGAAATGAGCTGAAATGAAGAAATAGAGTTTTCCTGGTCCAACTAGGAATCCCAGTCAACGCAGGAATCCTGATGAGGCTAGGAAACCTGAACGCATTAGGAGACCATATGGCTTGAAGATGACGTGGGATATGGGAGATTAAATCTGATTTTTGCATGGGAAATGATGGAGATAATGTGAAAATCAAGGAGAGAATCAAAGAGATTACGTTGAGAAAATCTTGGGAGAGTTTCATGGGATTGTGCAACAAGAAAAGGCTCATAACAAGTCCAGATTCATTCCTTAATTCCCTCAAGATATGTTGGCTGAAATTAGAGAATAAAATCTGCATTTTGTCATGAAAATCAAGAGAAAATCAAGGGGAGGATGTTAAGGATAAAGCCATGGAGAGATTTAAGGGAGAAAAGGTCCAAAATGAGTCCGGATATATTGTCTAGGTTCATGCCTAGATATTTGGCCGAAAATTGTGAATAAAATCAGATTAAATCATGGGAAAATCAGCAACAAAATATTAGGGATTGATTTTGGAGCTTTTTGATTGGTTGGATGACACAACAGAGCTGACGTGGCGCTACGTGATTGGTCGAAGCTGTGTGGTGCAACCAGAAAATTCTTTGGAAATTAAATTCATGAAGCCTTGCCTTCCCCTATATATACCCTCCTCTCTATACCATCACAACCACAACACAACACACCTCTCTCCATCAGTAAATAAATATCAGAAAAATTCTCTCCATTCTCTAGTCTTCAGAAGCTCTGCGTCTGAACCAAGGAGGAGAAGAAGTCATGCAATAAATCAAGATCCTATCTGCCATCCACCCTTGTGTCGTCCCTAGAAGATTGCTTGCTTTCAAGGATTTTCAAGTTCTTCGTCTCAAGACCATGTCATCCATCTTTCACGGTGTATTTCATACTTTCTTTTATTTTCCTTTGTTTGATTCGTAGAGTTATGAATTCTAGTTAACATGACGTTAAGGGCAAAGTTTAAAGCCAGTTTATATGTTTTGAAATAAAATTGTGATTTCTATATGTTGATTTATATGTTGCTTATGTGAGATTGCTTGATTGATTTTGTTTTACAGAAAACTTTTATATGTATGTGTTCTATGGTGGCCAACTTAGGATATATGCATGTAATTAGAGCTAGATTTAAGTAGTAAAGGCTTTGGACAAAAGTCGAAATCAATTAAGGAGGATTGCAAATAGGTGAACTTATTCATAACTAGGTTGTGCACTTTGGTTGACATCCTTTCTTTGTTCTTCATGCATTGAATGTGTTCTTGATTAGCTAGCTTTCTAGACTATGATTGCATGTTCAATAGGATTGATTTTGGTGCTTTCTCTTAGATTAATTACTCAAGGAAAGTAAAAAAAGGGAAATCGTTTGCTTTCTAACGTTTCACATGGTCAACTTCTTTCTCATGACATAGAAGATCAACTATAGGAATTGTGATTGGATTTCATTCATATGATTGTGGATTTGATCTTTGTTCCTTGCGTTCCACCCTTGTATATGTGTTTTTATATTTTATTTCTTTTATTTATTTTAATTTTCAAAACTCTAATTCTTAAATCCCCCTTTTATTTAGTTATTTGTATATATTTTGTAAATATTATACTTTGTTTTTATTTTAATTCTTTATTTGTTTTACAATGACAGGTGTACCCTCAATCCCCGGTTAGAACGATCCCTATTTACCATATACTAACGATGACATTTTCAGGGTTAAATTATGCGCTTGCTTTAAGCGTATCACTCTCTCTCTCTCTCTCAGTCTCTCTAGTTTTTCATTTTTTCTGTAGCTATGCCGATTGGAGGACAGATCTGAGTTGTGGCTTTGGAGGGCGGAGGAATGGGTTTGGAGCAAGATCTGAGAACAGATCTGTTGTTGTTTTTTTTTTTTTTAGCCTTTTGGGCCCGAAAAGCCGGCCCAAAAAAAACTGTCAGGGCCCAACTCGGTAATAAAACTGAAAAAAAATATTATTTAGGCCCGGCCCAAAAATTCTGGTACAGGTCCAGGCTCTATAAATTTTACACGGGCCGGGCCCAGTCCCAGCCCTACCAGCATGGGACGGCTGAGAATGGATGGGCTAAGCCACTGTATAAGGCAATCTCACATCCTCTTTAGAGTGCTGCAAATTTGTATTGGGGAATGAGGAGAAGATGAGATTTGGGGAAGTGGGTGGAGGAGTCGGCTATGCAGCTGCTGTTTCGTAGATATTTGGGCTACTGTTTTGCCTGTGCCTATTTAGGACAGAATGGTTTCAGTGTTACCAGTACATGCACCTTTAATATTTGAAAAATATCATTTTGGTCAGAATCTCATTATATGACCTTTCAATGTTCTTAATTTGAAACTGATTGTAAATGAAGTTTGATGAAATAAATTTTTTGTTTCTTCTAGAAGAAAAAGTAAAAAAATATATATATAAAAAAAAAGTTGCAATCATGCTTGTCAATTTTTCTTTATTGTCAAACTAGGAGAATTTTTTATAATGCTCTGAATATTTCAAATTTGAGTTTGAGAAATAAGTGATGTGGGCATATTATTCATATAGTGGGATGATCTTAAGGATTAGGATTGTTGAGCATACATACAATTCCTCTAATTATACAAAGGGGATCTTGTTAGTGAATGAATATGCAAGTTTCAGGAAGGGACATACGATTCATTAACTTCGATATATGACTTGGCAATCAGTTTTATTAGAGAAATAGAAAAGTAATCAAGTCCATGTTTGATGTTGTTCTATATTCCAGAACAAGATCCTTTCAAGTAAAATATCACAGAAGATTTATTATGTTCACACAAACAAAAGTCTTCTCTATTAACTTTGCTATAATGTACATATCATACATCCCACATACATAGACACACACACACACAAAACAAAAACAAGCAGAATCAAACCCCAACTAAGAAACAAAATAAGCAAATTGCTGAGCTTCACTAACCAAGAAAATTGCTAAAAATAGCACTCAAAATCTATGAAAGACCATTTTAGCTCAAAACTCCGTAAATAAGCTACTATTCATTTCATGGACTACTGCTCCTGAACCTTGGAATTTGTTTGAGGATTGCAAGGGGTTTCTTTATTTTGGGAGCATAAAGCCTTTAAGCATCTGATCTTGAGCAGATCCTCTATCATTTGAGTATTATTCCCTCAAAGATATTTAAAATAGTTTCAACTTGTGAATTAGTTTTAACAGTCATGTTACATGTCTTGTGTGGTCGCCTGCATAAGATGTCTCAACCATATACTTAGATGTATTAATTAGACAAAAGTTCCTTTAGCTCTTTGAGCTCTGTGCAACTTGAAACTACGCGTGACTTCTCAAATACTCTTTGAAACCATTCTCTAGAAATTTGAATGCTGATTTTTTCAGTGAATGAAGATTAATTGATCCGGAAACAAATACTAAGAATTTACTTGAAGAACAAATATCAACCAAAAGTGAGACAATCAACATCAAGAAACTTCTAATGGCTTGATACAGTATGAATTTCATTCTTAAATTTCCCTTCTATGACATGTCAGGCCTTTTGAATCCACACATGGGGAACAATATCTGAATTAGTATGGTTCTTTGACAGAAGGGCAAACCACACATGATTTTTTTGTAAAAAAAAAAAAACCAAGATTTCATATTCTTGATGTAGCTAGTCCAAAAGTAGAGAAAAATGACAGAAGGTTGGAGTAGAGAAAATTATGGTAAGCAAGATGAATACTTTGTTAGTAATTTGACTGATGAATCTGCTCCAAAAAGGCCGGTCAGCAAGTTTGATGCAATTCATTGAGAAATAGAACAGCTTGGAGATGCATCTAATCAACTAGAATGAAACGCTCTAGTATTCTATAATGAAGATTTCTGCTTTTATTTGTTTTTCTTTTTTTGTTTTTGTATTTTTTTTAATTTTCTTTTTTAAGAAAAATTTATGCACTTGATTTGGATGAATTTCCAGTTCTCAATGTCCTTATTCAAGTCTCTTGCTACTTTTGTCATTTTTTTTTGGTGTTAAATTTGTTAATTGTTTCTAGATTTTAGGGCCATTCCATTGAAGGCTATTCATTCATTCCTTTAGTCCAGACAAGCTAAGAATGCCTGTATTTGAGAACTCGAAAACTGACGGTCATCATCATCATCATATATATCATCAGTAGTCAAGCCAAAGAATTCCTCAACTTCAGAATCAAAATAGCCATATCAAGTATCATTAGGACAATCAGCAATGGAAATACTAGTCCCGTCAACCTGAACCGTTTGAAGCTGATCATCAGTAGTAAATAACGGTTGATCAAACTGTTGATCAAACGGCAACATTAGTTGTTCTTTTTGTTTAGGAGGTTCCATTTTTTTTTCTTTTGAAAGACATTGTGTTTATAGCCTCCTCATTCATCTTCCTTTTGTGGCTAATAATATTGTGGCTCTGATGCTTCAGAGGAGCAGGACAAGTTGGGGATGGAAGTTTTCTGAGGTTTTTTCTGAGGGTGCAGAGTACGTGATCATTACTGTGAGATGTGATCTGGTACCCCTGCATCAACCAAGCCCCATTTTGATGTGGATCAGATCCACCCTCATATCGAAATTCTCTCTTAATTCCAATAACACTATCATCATCAGCAGCAACAACATTTTTTGAATACTGGGCACTCCATGTTCCCAATCCCACTTTTCTATCAAATTTTTTCGCTTTGGGATTCAATTTCTTGCGGTGAGTAAAGAAATATAGAGTTTCTTCCTCTTTCATATTGTTGGATTGGGCACGGAACATGTCCCAAATGAGCCAGGGCTCATTTTTGCCATAGAAATCAGGGCAATCAAGGATTGGACTCGAGCGAAACTGATCAACCATGGCAACTCGGTTGTGGAGGTAGTAAGCCACCAATTCCAGGTCTGTAGGATGAAATCTGTAACCAACTGGGTAAGCACCCGATGCCATCATTTTTGAGAATCAATCAAAGTTTCTTTCTTTCTTTGGCGAACTGGGGAACTTGAAAGAGAATTAGGGTTTCGAAAGTTTGGGATTGAAACAGAGAGAGAGAATCAGAGAGAGAAATGAAGAAAGAGAGAGACTGTGTGAATCAAAGAAATAGGGAGTGAAGTGGGCAATCACTATGCCAAAAAAGCTATCAGACGACAGAAGGGTGATTTTCTGTCGTCTGATTTTTTCAGATGACAGATATACTAAATGTGTTGTCTGAATACATAGAAAAACCATACTTGTTTTATTTTGAAGATATGGTTAGATTCAGACGACAGTTAAATGTCGTCTAAAAGATTGAAATTTTCTATATTGAACCCTAGCAGAAATTTTCGAATTCCCTCCAACAAGTTTTAGTCTTTCCCTCTCAAATGCTCAAACCCTATAGCTGACTAGTCAATGGAGTGTTATTCAAACGACACAATTTCTTAATTGTGTTGTCTGAACAAGCACTACTAGAATTATATTTTAATTCCCCCAACACTTGGTCATTTTGTTTGAAACTTTCGAACCCTAATTGATAGATTCAGTGTTGACTGCCTCCTTCTTCGCGTCCCCGACCTTAGCTCTTTCTCTAACCTAAGCTCGTTCTCTGGGTTCAGCTTTTTCTTTCTCGCTCTTCCCTGAAACGCTAGCGCTCTCCTCCTTCCTCTCCTGCTCTCTTTCCATAGCTACTGTCTCTCCCTCCCTCACCGACGCCATAGCCTCTGCCGGTACTTCTAGTCCAACGCCACCACGTCGTTGCTCCGAGATGCGAACCCCAACTGGTCCAACCGGCCTCCAAGGAGTCTATCGTCCTCGATTGGTGCGACTTCGAGCACCAAATGCCAGCGACGGAGGAACTTAACACAACCGCAATGACGACGGCGCGACCGGTATCATGTACTCTATTAATTTCCATAGTGTATTTCAAGTAACTTTGATTGCTAATACTCACTCATGCACACTCTGTTCCTTATCTCTGGGTTTGCAGATTCCGGGTTCTTCTCGCTCTCTATCTATCTCTACCCATCTCTCTTCTGCATAAAGATAAATTTGCAGAGTTGCAGCAGCCATGGCCACCGCGCCGCCCTTGGATCCTCCGAAGATCGACTCCGAAGCGGCTGACACGGAGCCAAAACCTAACCCTAATCCTTCAAATTTTGGTGGAGAAATGTCAGAGGGAAAACCAAGAAGCAAATCAATTTGGGTAATGATTTTTCGTATTTGATGAGCTGCAGAGTGTGTTTGATAATCTGGGTAGTTCTATTTTTGAATGATTGAGCTGATTTTGAGGTTTCTTCCCGTTGTAGTTGATAATTGGTGGAGAAATGTCAGAGAGGGAAACCCAAGAAGCAAATCAATTTGTGTAATGATTTTTCATATTTGATGAGATGTAGAGTTTGTTTGATAATCTGGGTATTCTTATTTTTGTATAATGGTTCTGATTTTAAGGTTTCTAATAGTGTAATGTGCTTAGGAATTGGGTATTTGGTTGTTCTTGTTGTGTAAGCTTTTTTCTTTGTTTGATGTGTTTTATGAAGTGATGTGTAGAACTGGATGAGTATTTGATAGTATTCGTAGTTTGAGTCTTGATTTCACTACTTTGATTAGGAATTTGGGTATGAACTGGAGGTGGTATTTCTTCAACTTGGTATTGGTTTGAGGTTTTTGAGCTGGGGAGAGTATATGATACAATTGGTAGTTTTGGGTCTTGAGAAATTTGGTGTTTGAATTCCATACAGTGCATTTGCTTTGTGAGGTTGTATTCCTTTTGTTCATTGATCAAACTTGGCTGTGTAAAGTTTGTACTTTTGCATTGTTTGAAGTTTTCTATGTTTTAACTAAGGTACCAAACAAGAACAAGCAGTGTATGCACTGATAGTTCAGTCTTCTTCCTCTTATTTTTCTCTGCCGACATCTTATTGTTACTATGGTTTGATTTCTTGTAGGGTGAGATGGTTTGACTCGCAATATGCTGAATGATATTCATAACCATTGGAAACATGAAGAAGCAGTGAGGATAAAATGTCAAGGTGGTCCAACTGTTGACATGAGAAATGTTTGCACCCAGCTCGAGGTATGTTATGTTCTAATCATGGCTCTAAACTTTACTGGATCTATCTTTCTTTATATTTCTCTTTGCTCCCTTATTTGCTTCAATTAGTTTCTATATCCAGAGAAGTAAGAATTTAGTAAAAGCTTTATTCTTTCATGGTTCAGGAGCTTTGTTTTTGTTACTGTTGGAACAATTAAGGTTCAGATAAGAGAGCTTGTTCTTGTCTTGGCTTTCACTACTACAGAAACCAGATACGTGGACACCCGATTTTTTTTATAAGGATGGTTTTTAACTTTCAATGTCATATATACCATTTAAGGACATTCAGTCCAAAACAGGCCGAGAGATAAAAAGGAAAGAAAAGTCTTCACCCTTAAAAATAAAGAAACAAGCCATGCTCTCTCTCCTCTCACGAAACGACTCCTTTTCAGATCTAGATCTAGCAGTCTTTCTTCATCTTCTCGGCCTTCTTCGTACTGTCTGATGATTTTCAAGTTTCCTCAATTTGCCATCCTCTCCGACCGGATGCGAGCGAAATCTGAAAGCCATCTGACAAAACAAATGATTGACGTTGTCTCTCCCATCGCCGAAGCACCATGTTAGATCTATTATCCTTCTCTACCTATCATATGGGGCTCTTCAGGTGAATACCATATATCTCAATTGTCTTTTTTAACTGTTGGATTTATCAATCTATCATACTCTTCTTCGTTAGATTTAACTAAGAGTTTAAAATTTTCTAGGGTTTAGAAAAAAAGAAAAAGAAACCATAGAAATTTTTCCATAAAATCTGGGTTGGTGTATGAATATAGGAATTTCTCTAAATTTCTAGGGTTTTATGAAACATTGGTAATTTTCCCTTGGATAAAAATTACATTTGACTATGATGTATTATGGTATATATTGCAAAATGGTGTGATTTGTTGACATTATTCAAGATTTTGGTTTGGTTGATAGGAAATTCACATGTTCTTTCAACTTTTGATGTTATCCTTTAGGGGTTTTCTGGTAGTTGTGCTTTTACTTGTGTTCTAGGAATTTAGATAATTGATTTAAGTAAGGAGATTAGTATTGAGAATAAAAGAGAAAGCAGTGTCTTGTTCAGGAGCTAGAAGCTTATGATTTAATTTCCTCTTACAAATTCACAAATAACAATTCACTCGAACTATGTTCCTTCCATTTCTTGATTATTTTCTTATTTATTATATATGTGACTGTTAAGCTTCTGGAATTTTACTCTAATTGAAAATTTGTTGGTCTATGCAGTTGGAGAACAACCTTATGTATAAGCCAAATGATCATACTTTTACCACAAAGTTGGATATATGTGGAGTTTAGTGATATTGCAGGTCCTTGATCCCTACTCGTTTCAGAAATTTATATGCTTTGAAGAAACACATCAAAAACAGACAAGTCCATTGTGTCTCCCCATCTACTGAGCTCTTTCTAGAATATATAGCCTTTACAATGTCAAGGTATTTGGCTCTTGTATTTAATGTACCCCATTTTTCTCATTTTTTTTTCTATCAAACTTGCTATTTTGGCAAATATCCATGACAATATATGCTTGTTCCTCTGCACCATTAAGTGGTCTTCATGTTCAGATATGTGGATTGGGGTACATTGTGTCAGAGTTCTCTAATTTATCGATTTTGTTTAGTCAAAGGATTAAATAATGTAACAAGATTTTAGTATCTTGCAGTTGCAATTATGGAGGGATGTTCTTTTAGGGTGCTTTATGGATTTTGTTGCTCTGTCTTGTTTTGCAAAGTCTATTATATGAAGTGTTTTGTTGAATCACAGTTTTGAAATTTTCAAATACTTACCATGATGGTCAATGTTTTGTTCAAATGGTCGCAGCTAATTTTACTGTGGTGATGGTGCAGATGTTTGTAGTAGGGATGAACTTGCTTTCGAAAGCGATTCTGAGTGAGGGAAGCCTCATTTTTGCACTCATGGCGTATCGGCACGTGGTTGCGGCCATTTGTGTTGCTTTGCGCTCTGTTTGGAAAGGTTTAATCCCTTTACTGCATATTTCCTTGCTGTGATTTTGTTTTGCTGCTCTTCTTCCAACATGGTTTTCGGCATTGCAATTGTTGCAAGATCAAGGAACAGAAGCTAGGTTGGTTAGTTTGGTTCTGGCTATTGACTGGGTAAGCCGTGTTTGGTATATTCTTTTTGGTTTCACATTAAGTTTGTTATGTGTTATTTTTGCCACTTGAAAATGGCAATTCAAATTGGCAATTCAAAAAAAAAAGAGTTGATAAAGAGTTAATAAAGAGTTGTTTCTTTTCAAAAAAAAAAAAAGGCAATTCAAATTGCATTTCATTCAAGTACATTTATTCTATGCCATTCATTTTAATATGTTCTTATCTCTCAAAAAGACTGCAAACTAAACTTGATTCAATCACATGGTCTGGTGTGGAAGGCAGCTAACAAGCTTGTTACTCCTCCATATAAACAATAATGAAATGCAGATATAGGACTAAAATATATAGTCCATTTTGTTTACTTTACTTCTTGCTTGTAGTACTGTTGCTATATCAATTGAATTAAGGCTTGCTGAAATTCTTGCAATTTGTCTGCACATATAGGGCTTCACTATTCTGTACAGACTAATGGTAGATGCATACCTAAAGATTAATTGGGGCTGCTGGTACTGTTGACTTGTGGGTCTATCAGTCAGTCAGATTTTATAGATTCAAAAACAATTGCATGATCAACTTGTGGCACGTCATGCTTTAGCTACGGCTTTAAGTTATCAGCACATATCATACGATTCTACGATCGAAGACTCACTCCCAAAGGTAGTCTCTTATGTTAATGCAACATCCGACATTAAGCAAATTGGTGTCATATTTCAACTTGTTCACCAAAATCTTCTCTCGAGAACAAAATCTCGAACTAGAACTGTAGATTCATACCACTTCTGACCTTTCTCGATGCTGGAGGTAACTTGATATGAAAAAAATATCCTAAATGGTAGTTAGCTTCTTATATTTGTCCTTACTCTGATTAGGTTACTTAAAGTTATAGGCTTCTCTAATTTGTGGCTTCTATGTTGTCTCTTCAGCAAGCGTAGTTTGGAACTTCAAATTTATATGCAGAAGAACATCTTGGAACTTATTTCTCTGATGATGTTCCAGAATCACCAAATTGCCTTTTTGAAGAAATGATCAAGTGCATTTCAGCAATATATTGTGAACTTGCAGACCCGCCTATTGTCAATAACGGTTACACTTGTTCTCCAATCACATTCTCAGCACTAATGCATGTCACGCCCCTGATTTTTACAACAATAAAAATCGATATATATATAATCCAATAATTATACATGCGTGAATGTTCAGTCATCATTACAAATACCTGGAACATCTTTCTTTAAACAAGTACTTAATGATACACTGAACCATCCAAGATAACATACACTCGCTCCACAGAGTTATATATTATACAAATTTACGAATTTAATTGTCATCACAAATAAAACGTAAATGCTCCTCAGAGCTTACTGCATAGCGGAAGTCATAACAATGGCAAAGCCAACAAAATTTGCTTCCTACCCGTTCAGCTGCCAACAAGCTACCTCTGCTTCAGCCACGATTTTCCTGACCTGCAGGATTAACCCCTACACCAAAAGAATGGTGCACCGGGTTTCCACACAACAAAACCCGGTAAGCTTATGAAAGCTCGTATGAGTAACTCATGAACATCAATCAACAACTCACATCAATCTACTTAAGGAAACATGCAGCCATGATTCCTTCTAACATTCCATATCCTTTCCAAAGAAAGGACAACATGAGTCACAGCTATGACCATGCTCTATTTGCTAACTTAACCATCAAGTAGCAATTCAAGTCTCATCTAGACAATTAAAGGAGAATGCCGTCGGAACTCTCCTTCAAGCTGCATACCTATGAGTCTCAAGCAACCTCGACCGTTACTCCCATAAGCTATCATGGCAGATACACTAGAAGCTCTATTGAAATTGTAATCACTCGTCTTACCAAGGACGTAATTACCTATTTCCTGCCTTGATCACCATCTGCAATCTGTCACCATCTGTGACATATGATTTCAGACTCCGTCTAGTCATGAAATCAACATCAAGGTAGCCATCTGCAACCTGTCACCATCTGTGATGTATGATCTTTAGACCCCATCTGGTCTCAGCTCAACCATTGATCACCATCTATCACCATCTGTGACTCATGATTTTCAGACCCCATCTGGTCATGAAATCAACTATCAGGGTCACCGTCTGCAACCTGTCACTATCTATGATCTATCACCGTCTGTGACTTAAGATCTTCTTAGACCCTATCTGGTCTTAAGGTCAACGTTAAGTAAGTCGCATCCGACCTAAAAACGTTACAACATCTAGTTTCGGTTTTCCTAATCCCTGCTCACCATCTGTGACCCTTGATACTAAAACCAATACATCTAAAATGAGTCACGCTTGACTCAAAATGTAACATCAAGCTCAATACTTTCCAAACGATAGAAAACATCTTTTTCTATAATATTATTTCCTGAAAAGTCGCATTCAACAATAATATGAACACCATCATGCATATTATTATTCATCACAATCATCCACAAGGATATATATATTTCATCTAAATATATATATATGTAGTCATTCGCTCAGGAATGCCTACTAATACCAACTAATATTTGCAGTTAAATAATTAACGCCAAAACAATAATGGTACTTCTGTTCATAAAGATCCTTGTGAGATTTACTCACCTCAAAACTCCTGCTGCGTCTTCAACAAAACACAAAGCCGCCAATTCACAAATAATCGTCCACTGTACTTCGTCAAGTACCTATTCACATACGTTTCCAATTTAGTGACGATTAACATTTGATTTAAGTTCGAAACCCTCTGTTTTGAACTAAAACCCACAAAGTGGCGCCAATCGAGGCAAAACCACATCCGAGACCTCCCAAGGTCTCCGGAACACGCCCACGATCGATGTGACCAAACCACAAGTCGATCGGACGTTCAAATCCTCACGGATCGAATATATCGATCGGTATGAAACTGTAAAAATCATAACAATTTCATACGAACTCCAAAATTTGCATATTATATATCGAAACGCTCGTATCGACGAGTAGAAGACATATAATACCAGAAACAGTTCCATACATGGCCGGAACACCGCCGGAACGCCGCCACAGGCGGTGGCGCACCTCCGCCGGCCAAAACTCAAAATCTCACAAAACTCCCAACATCAAAAAGCTTCATCTAAGCATGCATGTGAACCTTCATAACTGGATCGAAGTCAGAAAACAAGTTTAAGGGATCGAAAACTACCTCACAAGCCGTGAACAGTGATCCAATCCGAGTTAATCGAATTTTCACGTAAACCAGTCGAAACAAACACCAAGGATCGACCAGGGAGCTTGTTCTGAACTCAACCCAAGAAGCCTGAAGCTATGAGGTCGCCGGAGTTGTGTTTTCCGGCCGGGTCCGAAAACACAAGGCTGCACCGCCTTGCAGCGCCGCCTTGGAGAAGAATCGGCGATAGAGACCACCAGAGGGACGACCAGACGGAGGAGGCGAACCTGTCTGGAAAGTTTCGTCGCCGGAGATGGCCGGAGCTCGCCGGAAAAGTCGGGTCTGAATGCCGGGTTCGGGTCGGGTCAGTCGAAAATCTTCGACTCTGAGGGAGCGGACGAGAGAGAAGAGAGAGAGGGTATGCGGTTTCCGGAAAAGGAAAATGAGGAAATGAATATATTTTTCTGATTTTTTCTATATATACCAAAATGGAAACTTTTTCCAATAGCCATAACTTCCTCATACGAACTCCGATTTATGCGTTCCGCATGTCCACGAACTCGTATCAACGCGCTCTACGACTTTCGTGAAGGAAGTTTTCCGAGAATCCCAACATATAAAAAGTCAAACTTCACACGACCCCCTAAACTGTGAAATTCAAATATTTATACGTACGAAAATCATTCCACTCCACATACAACCTACGAATAAAGCATAATAACAAAAATTCGTACAACTGGTCCATTATTAAATTCCAAATTTAAATAACAGAAAACCAGGTCATCACAGTCTACCCCCCTTAAAGGAATTTCGTCCCGAAATTCACGCTTGCTCATCAACAAACAACTGTGGGTACTTCGCTCTCATATCTGACTCCAACTCCCAAGAAGCATCACCCTCGTCATGGTGACTCCACAATACCTTGACCAAGTCAACTTCCTTCCTTCGAAGTTGCTTTGTTGACCTATCCAGAATACGAACAGGTTCAACAACAAAGGTCGTATCCGCATGCACCTCAATCGTACCATAATCAATCACATGTGACTCATCCTGAACATACTTCCTCAACATAGACACATGGAAAACATTATGCACGCCAGACATAGTAGGAGGCAAGGCAAGCCTATAAGCCAAATCTCCTACCCTTTCCAGAATTTCAAAAGGTCCGACAAACCTTGGCGATAACTTCCCTTTCTTGCCAAATCTCACCACACCCTTCATGGGTGAGACCTTCAAGAACACATGATCACCCTCTTTAAACTCAACTTGTCTCCTTTTCAAATCTGCATAACTCTTCTGTCTACTCTGTGCTGTTCGAATCCTGTCCCTGATAACCGAAATCTTATCAGAGGTCTCCTGGACAATCTCAGGACCCAATAACACCTTATCTCCTGCCTCTGCCCAGCAGATCGGAGATCTACATGGCCTACCATACAGGGCCTCATATGGTGCCATGCCAATACTGGAGTGATAACTGTTGTTGTAGGAGAATTCAATCAACGGCAGATGATCCTCCCAGCTTCCCTTGAAGTCCAACACACAGGCTCTCAACATATCCTCCAACACCTGATTCACTCGCTCAGTCTGCCCATCAGTCTGAGGGTGAAATGCCGTACTTAAATCTAATTCAGTTCCCATGGCCTTTTGGAAACTGCTCCAAAATTTTGAAGTAAATCAAGCATCACGATCAGAAACAATTGACACAGGCACACCATGAAGTTTCACGATTACCTCGATGTAAAGCTCGCACAACATGTCAACCGAATACGTCATTGACACCGGAAGAAAGTGCGCTGATTTCGTCAAACGATCCACGATCACCCACACTGCATCGTGACTTCGTTTGGACCTAGGCAGTCCAGTGACAAAATCCATTGAGATCTGCTCCCACTTCCATACGGGAATAGGTAACGGCTTTAACATACCTGCAGGTCTCTGATGCTCAGCCTTCACCCGTTGGCAAGTAAGACACTTGGAGACATACTCTGCCACATCCCTTTTCATTCTATTCCACCAGAATTGCCTTCGCAAATCCCGATACATCTTAGTGCTTCCAGGGTGTACAGTATACCGCGATCGATGTCCCTCACGAAGAATCTCTCCCTTGAGATCAACACGATCCGGAACATACAACCTATGGTTCATCCGTAAACCACCATCTGTTCCCACCGACCACTCTGATGGAACGCCGATTGACGAATCCGCAGCCAACTCTGCCAACTTCGCACGAGAGAACTCATCCCCTGTCTGACCTTGAATGATCCTGGAAATCAAAGTAGGCTGTACCGTGATACTTCCAAGGAAACTTCCATTCTCAACTCTTGCTTGTACAAGGTCAAACTCAGATGCAGTTTCCAACATAAGCCACTCCTGAACCATAATAGAAGCAACAATACCTCTGGGCTTCCTACTCAAAGCATCCGCCACAACATTGGCCTTTCCTGGATGATACTCCAAGGTGAAATCATAGTCCTTCATGAGCTCCATCCACCTTCTCTGTCTCATGTTCAACTCCTTCTGAGAGAACAGATACTTCAAACTCTTATGATCCGAAAAGAGTTCGAACTTCTCCCCATACAAGTAATGCCTCCAAATCTTCAAGGCAAACACAACTGCAGCCAACTCCAAATCATGAGTGGGGTAATTACGCTCATGCACCTTCAACTGTCTAGAACCATAAGCGACAACACCGCCATGCTGCATCAACACACATCCCAAACCCTGATGAGACGCATCACTATAGATGACTAAACCGCCACCGCTTGTGGGAATAGTCAACACTGGGGCTGTGGTCAATCTAGCCTTCAACTCATTGAATGCTCGTTCACATTCCTCAGTCCACACAAACTGGACATTCTTCCTGGTCAACTTGGTCAAAGCCGAAGCAATGCTAGAAAATCCCTCAATGAATCTCCGATAATAACCTGCCAAACCCAGAAAACTACGTACCTCAGTAACAGTAGTGGGTTGGCCCCAGTTCATCACTGCCTCAACTTTAGAAGGATCCACGGAGACTCCATCCTTCGAAACTACATGACCAAGAAACTTGATCTCCCTTTGCCAAAATTCGCACTTCTCGAATTTCGCAAACAACTTCTCTTCTCTCAAAAGTTGTAGCACAATCCGCAGATGCTTATCATGATCCTCCAGCGTCTTGGAATAAATCAAGATATCATCCACGAACACCACCACGAACTTATCCAAGTACGGACTGAACATACGGTTCATCAAGTCCATAAAGGCTGCAGGTGCATTGGTTAAACCAAAAGGCATGACAACAAACTCAAAATGTCCATACCTAGTCCTAAAAGCAGTCTTAGGAACATCATCATCTTTCACCCTCAACTGGTGATATCCGGATCTCAAATCGATCTTCGAAAATACAGCAGCTTCCTTGAGCTGGTCGAACAAGTCATCAATCCTAGGTAAAGGGTACCTATTCTTAATCGTCACCTTGTTCAACTGCCGATAATCCACACACAACCTTAGTGAACCATCCTTCTTCTTTGCAAACACCACAGGTGCACCCCAAGGAGAAGTACTAGGTCTAATGAACCCTTGCTCAAGTAAACCATCAATTTGCTCCTTCAACTCTTTAAGTTCAGTTGGTGCCATCCGAAAAGGTGCCATGGATACAGGTGCAGTACCTGGTATCACATCGATAGCAAAGTCCACTTCCCTTATTGGAGGTAATCCTGGTATTTCCTGAAATACATCACTGTACTCGGAAACCACGGCAATCTCTGCCATAACCGCAGTACAACTCACCGTCTCCACATGAGCTAAGAATCCTGCCCTCAAAGCAGTATCTGACCTAAGACACCGATAACGAAACACCGGCTGCCCAGGTATATGAAATGATACTACCATTTCAAAGCAATCAATCATAGCATGATTTGGCCTCAGCCAATCAATACCCAAAATGACATCATACTTATGATCTGCTAATACAATCAAGGCCGCGGTAAACTCCTTACCACCAATCACAATTGGGCAAGCATCACAAAACATATCAAGCTCAAGGGAAACACCAAGTGGGGAAATAACACACAAGGGTCTAGCAAGAGGTCTAGGAGTTAATCCTAACATATCAACCACAGAGCTAGATATGAAAGAGTGGGACGCTCCCGTATCAAATAACACCCTAGCAAAGAAATCAAATAAGGATAAGGTACCTTCCACTCCGGCATTCTGCTGACCAATAGCAAACACCCTAGCATTTCCCGGAGGTAGATGCCTCTACTGGTTCCCTTGTCCCCTACCCTGCTGGGTACAATCCCTTGAGAAGTGCCCCGTCTGGCCACAGGTGAAGCATGCCAAGTTCTTCCGTTTCGTGCAAGCTCGAGCAACATGGCCCATCTTATTGCAATTGAAACACTTTGGGTTCGCCACTGGCCTATTAGGCACAACCCTAGCAGGTGCAGCTGCAGCCCTAGCTGGCGCCTGCTGATTTGTCTTCTGCCTCTTCCAGAATCCACCTCGATTCCCAACTGTTTTACTGCTCCCCGCAGTTGCCTTTCCCTTTCTTTGGAAATCCCTCTCAGCTGATTCCTGTTCCTGGAAAGTCAAGTTCTCCTGCTCAATGGCCATAGCCTTAACGAAAATGAGCTCCACCGTCTTCAGTTCCAGAACAGCGACATCGCGCCGAATAGAAGCATTCAGTCCCCACTGAAACTTCATAGCTAAGCTCTCAGCATCCATCTGCCTCACAAAGCGATACAACCTTGAGAACTCAGCCTCATACTCTCTCACACTTTTAGTCCCTTGGACTAACGAGATAAAATCCCTTTCCAATTGCTCCCTCACTGAAGGCGGAAAGTACTTCTTCCTGAACAATTCCACAAACTCATTCCAGGTCATGGTGGACACATCCATCACCCTCTGTGTGCCATTCCACCATACTCGTGCATCGCCTTGGAGCATAAATGTGGCAATCTTCCTCTTCTCAATGTCGTCGCAAACGACCATCTCGAAGTAGGTCTTCATGTTCTCGATCCACTGATCTGCCAACATGTGATCCGTACCTCCCTGAAATGGAACTCCTCCCAATCTCGAAATCTCCTTTGCCAACTTAGACAAACGAGTGGGATCTACAACATTTGCAGCCTCCACAACAGGTGGAACAGGCAACCCAACATTCGATGCCTCAATTTCTTCCTCGAATATCTCCTCAACAGGAGGAGGAATCCTGCCCCTACCTCGGGCTCTACCCCTGCCTCTGGGTCTACCTCGACCCCTAGCTCTGCCTCCTTGAGAATCCATCACCTAAGGAGCATAACAACATGTGGTTAATACATGTATAACTCTCAAACACAAGTATAAGTCAACACTATGACTCGATCAACCACCATACTACGTCAGAGGATACAATTCCATCCCCTACGTAAATCTTGAGTTAAAACTAAAGGTCATCATTCCTTATAAGTCTTTAACTCATAGAAGCTACATCTAGCTCCTACACTTCATCCCCTGGGCCGACACTACCCTGACGACTCGCATCCTATCGCTCATTACATACCCAATGACTATATCAATACCGAAGAGCATCTGATGGGGATCCGCTGCAGACGGGCCATCACTCGAGGAGTATTGATTGTGTCACCAAATATGTACCTTACGCTCTGATACCAATCTGTCACGCCCCTGATTTTTACAACAATAAAAATCGATATATATATAATCTCATAATTATACATGCGTGAATGTTCAGTCATCATTACTAATACCTGGAACATCTTTCTTTAAACAAGTACTTAATGATACACTGAACCATCCAAGATAACATACACTCGCTCCACAGAGTTATATATTATACAAATTTATGAATTTAATTGTCATCACAAATAAAACGTAAATGCTCCTCAGAGCTTACTGCATAGCGGAAGTCATAACAATGGCAAAGCCAACAAAATTTGCTTCCTACCCGTTCAGCTGCCAACAAGCTACCTCTGCTTCAGCCACGATTTTCCTGACCTGCAGGATTAACCCCTACACCAAAAGAATGGTGCACCGGGTTTCCACACAACAAAACCCGGTAAGCTTATGAAAGCTCGTATGAGTAACTCATGAACATCAATCAACAACTCACATCAATCTACTTAAGGAAACATGCAGCCATGATTCCTTCTAACATTCCATATCCTTTCCAAAGAAAGGACAACATGAGTCACAGCTATGACCATGCTCTATTTGCTAACTTAACCATCAAGTAGCAATTCAAGTCTCATCTAGACAATTAAAGGAGAATGTCGTCGGAACTCTCCTTCAAGCTGCATACCTATGAGTCTCAAGCAACCTCGACCGTTACTCCCATAAGCTATCATGGCAGATACACTAGAAGCTCTATTGAAATTGTAATCACTCGTCCTACCAAGGACGTAATTACCTATTTCCTGCCTTGATCACCATCTGCAATCTGTCACCATCTGTGACATATGATTTCAGACTCCGTCTAGTCATGAAATCAACATCAAGGTAGCCATCTGCAACCTGTCACCATCTGTGATGTATGATCTTTAGACCCCATCTGGTCTCAGCTCAACCATTGATCACCATCTATCACCATCTGTGACTCATGATTTTCAGACCCCATCTGGTCATGAAATCAACTATCAGGGTCACCGTCTGCAACCTGTCACTATCTATGATCTATCACCGTCTGTGACTTAAGATCTTCTTAGACCCTATCTGGTCTTAAGGTCAACGTTAAGTAAGTCGCATCCGACCTAAAAACGTTACAACATCTAGTTTCGGTTTTCCTAATCCCTGCTCACCATCTGTGACCCTTGATACTAAAACCAATACATCTAAAATGAGTCACGCTTGACTCAAAATGTAACATCAAGCTCAATACTTTCCAAACGATAGAAAACATCTTTTTCTATAATATTATTTCCTGAAAAGTCGCATTCAACAATAATATGAACACCATCATGCATATTATTATTCATCACAATCATCCACAAGGATATATATATTTCATCTAAATATATATATATGTAGTCATTCGCTCAGGAATGCCTACTAATACCAACTAATATTTGCAGTTAAATAATTAACGCCAAAACAATAATGGTACTTCTGTTCATAAAGATCCTTGTGAGATTTACTCACCTCAAAACTCCTGCTGCGTCTTCAACAAAACACAAAGCCGCCAATTCACAAATAATCGTCCACTGTACTTCGTCAAGTACCTATTCACATACGTTTCCAATTTAGTGACGATTAACATTTGATTTAAGTTCGAAACCCTCTGTTTTGAACTAAAACCCACAAAGTGGCGCCAATCGAGGCAAAACCACATCCGAGACCTCCCAAGGTCTCCGGAACACGCCCACGATCGATGTGACCAAACCACAAGTCGATCGGACGTTCAAATCCTCACGGATCGAATATATCGATCGGTATGAAACTGTAAAAATCATAACAATTTCATACGAACTCCAAAATTTGCATATTATATATCGAAACGCTCGTATCGACGAGTAGAAGACATATAATACCAGAAACAGTTCCATACATGGCCGGAACACCGCCGGAACGCCGCCACAGGCGGTGGCGCACCTCCGCCGGCCAAAACTCAAAATCTCACAAAACTCCCAACATCAAAAAGCTTCATCTAAGCATGCATGTGAACCTTCATAACTGGATCGAAGTCAGAAAACAAGTTTAAGGGATCGAAAACTACCTCACAAGCCGTGAACAGTGATCCAATCCGAGTTAATCGAATTTTCACGTAAACCAGTCGAAACAAACACCAAGGATCGACCAGGGAGCTTGTTCTGAACTCAACCCAAGAAGCCTGAAGCTATGAGGTCGCCGGAGTTGTGTTTTCCGGCCGGGTCCGAAAACACAAGGCTGCACCGCCTTGCAGCGCCGCCTTGGAGAAGAATCGGCGATAGAGACCACCAGAGGGACGACCAGACGGAGGAGGCGAACCTGTCTGGAAAGTTTCGTCGCCGGAGATGGCCGGAGCTCGCCGGAAAAGTCGGGTCTGAATGCCGGGTTCGGGTCGGGTCAGTCGAAAATCTTCGACTCTGAGGGAGCGGACGAGAGAGAAGAGAGAGAGGGTATGCGGTTTCCGGAAAAGGAAAATGAGGAAATGAATATATTTTTCTGATTTTTTCTATATATACCAAAATGGAAACTTTTTCCAATAGCCATAACTTCCTCATACGAACTCCGATTTATGCGTTCCGCATGTCCACGAACTCGTATCAACGCGCTCTACGACTTTCGTGAAGGAAGTTTTCCGAGAATCCCAACATATAAAAAGTCAAACTTCACACGACCCCCTAAACTGTGAAATTCAAATATTTATACGTACGAAAATCATTCCACTCCACATACAACCTACGAATAAAGCATAATAACAAAAATTCGTACAACTGGTCCATTATTAAATACCAAATTTAAATAACAGAAAACCAGGTCATCACAATGCATGACTTTTCTCTGTTTCAAATCCTATTGCTCTTATTTGCATTCAATCTCCATATGCTCATGCTTTCTTACAAATGTATGAAATTGAAGTCTTTAGCCTTCAGGCTTGTTGTCATGTATGCTATATTTGCCTTTCAACTATTGTATTTTTCAGAGTCTATCATAACCAGGCTAAACATAATTGTTTATGCAATAGGTAGTTCCCCAATTGACGTCAACGCCTTGGAAAAAAAACCCCTCTCTATTCTGCCTTATCCTGACCCCAGGTAACAAACTGAACATGTGGTTTTTTGGTTTTTTTCCTTTTTTCTGTGAAATTTTTGCAGATATATAGTTTCATTTCAACTTACTATCTCCTTTATTTTTGCATCATTACATTGAAGGCATTTGCCGACAAATATCTCTGTGCAACCACATCCTATCGAATTGAAGCATAAATGTAATTGTATTGGTCTTCCTCCTGATTCTAACCTCATTTATTGATACATATTGCTAACTATTGATCAGATCTGTTTCTTTCAAGCCATGACTCTCCTGTCTAACAACACAGCCAAAGCTAAAGCAATAGCACTAAGGATGAAGGCACTGCAAATGATCTGTTTCTGTGCACCACCTAAATCTGCCTTCACCAAACATGATCAATAGTATGAGATATCAGTGTTTTTTGGGTTCCATTTGTTGATCATGCCAACTGTTATGGGTTATTGAACTGATGTTTACTAAGTTTAGCTCCATTATGGATGTATGTATAGCTGCAGTAACAGATTAATCAAATATTGGTATTTTTATGAATGGATTCCATATTTGATGAATGCATTGGGTAGTTTTCAGATTTACATAATTGTGGCGCAACGAGAATACAAATATGTCATCTGAATTAGAAAGCAACAACAAAATGAAATCCAAATATGTTGTTGGACATATCTAAGAACAACAAAAACAAGAAAAAATGTTGTTACTTGTGCACTCAAACAATAGAAAATTATCATCTGAAATAAAAAGCAACGACAAAATGGAATTTAAATATGTTGTTGGACATATCTAAGAACAACAGAAACAAGGAAAAATATGTTGTTAATTGTGCGCTCAAACAACAGAAAATTGTCATCTGAAATGAAAAACAACGACAAAATGAAATCCAAATATGTTGTTGGACATATCTAAGAACAACATAAACAAGAAAAAATATGTTGTTACTTGTGCACTGAAACAACAGATAAATGTTATTGTAGGCTACTAAAGACGATAGATAAATGTAATCTAAACTGAATGCACATGACATTTATCTGTCATTTGAATTCACTAGTACAAACAATTAGCTCATGTCTTGATTTCATCAGACGACAGAAGACCAAAAAAATTTCTGTCGTCTGATAACCCTAAGAAACGGCACCGTACTAGACAACAGAAATTTTTTTGATCAGACGACAAATCTCCTCTGTAGTCTGATTGCTTTTCTGGCATAGTGAATGATACATTTTATATTATACATATATCTACAGCTGAGCTAACGTTCACTCGGAAGGAGAAATGGCTCTTCTGCCCTTAATTTTCTCTTCTAATTGCAAGTTTGTCTTCGTGTCTCATACCATGTTGGGTGGGCATATCTGTCTTTCGGCAATGGAAGGGGACGAAAGGACCTTTTTGTCCTGCTTTTTGTTCTACAATTTCAGGTTGTTCTTGGTGTTTGGCACGACGTCGGCTGGGCCACTTTCAATTTTTTTTTTTTTTTTTTTTCTGCAGAAGGTAGACAACAATATTTTGATTTGTGATTTGCTAGGCACAGAAAACAGACTCAGGAGAAAGAGATGATTCAATAAATGAAGTTCAGATTTGAAGTGAAATAAAAAAGAGAACAATTTTTTTTTCTTAAACTAAAGGTTCATAACATTAAATATGACCGTAAACTATATGTAGGTTAGAAAAATACATAGATAACTACATATCCCATATTGAGATATACATTTGCCGAAACTATGCACAATCCTTTTATCAGTAAAGCAATCCAATTGGAAAAACTTTGAGTACGTTTAAGTAACTAAACAAGAATAGGATTGATGACTTATAGCATAGTATGTAGCATACACAACACAAGAATAGTTTAGTCAAAAACAACATAAAACTGTCAAAAGTAGCAAATTGAACTTATTTTACAGTAGTGGAAGTTCAACTGATGATGGAGGTGGAGCACCTTCCCAAGTTGACATTGTTGAACTAGAAACAACGTCATCCCCCTGCTCGATTCGATAATCTTGGCCAAATTCAAACCTTTCACAACTTTGTTGATGAGCGTTGGCAAGTTTCTCCGATAATTGGACGGCCTCCAACTCTGCTGTGATCTCTCTCATCGTGGGGCGCTTTCTTCCATTCAGATTTAAACATCGTTTTGCAAGAGTAGCGACTACCATAATACCATCTTTAGAGCCTTCATTCACAACGCGAGCATCAAGAATGTCAAATAGAGAGTCTTCCTGCAGTGAAATAATAAAATATGTGGCAAGACTTTTGTACATTTCGTCTTCGGCTGACCTTGTTATTGGTTTTTTTCCGGTCAAGAGCTCAACAAGCACCACTCCAAAGCTGTAGACATCACTTTTCTCAGTAAATTGGCTGGATTGGTAGTACTCAGGATCCAAATAACCAAATGTGCCATGTACATTTGTGGTCAGGTGAGTTTGGTCAATGGCAACTAATCTTGAAGTTCCAAAGTCTGCAATTTTTGCTCTGTATTTGTCATCTAAGAGTATGTTCGTGGACTTGATGTCTCTGTGATAAATGGGAAACGAAGCTGATGTATGTAAGTAGGAAAGAGCTCCTGCAATTTCTGTAGCAATTCGTAAACGAATCTCCCATGTAAGTGGAAACTCTTTGGTCTGCCCATGAATATACTGAAACAAGTTTCCATTAGGGATAAATTCATATACCAAAAGAGGAACTTCCGTCTCCAAACAACAACCCAAGAGTTGAACGATGTTTCTATGGTTGATTTGGGAAAGAATGACAACCTCATTGATGAATTCTGAAAGATTTGCATTATCTATCATTTTGGATTTTTTAACAGCCACAATTCTTCCATCCGTCAACATGCCTTTATATACAGTACCTTGTCCCCCTTGGCCAATAATTCTATCAACATTGAAATTGTCTGTAGAACTCTGTAACTCCTTGGATTTGAATACTTTGATTCTCTCGACATTAATTTCACTTGATGATAATTGTTGTTCTAACAATAAACCACCATTTTGTTTATAAAACATCTCCTTACGTTTAGTGCTCTTCCATTTCTTTGCAACTTTGTATACCAACCATGCAGCACTAAGAAATACCAATAATCCAATACTAGCACCAAGACCTGCATATTTAACGTCCATTTGCATAATAGTGAGATCGCAGTTAATTTGCATAAGACGATACATTGCTGTAATTAATATGGAAAATTCTACAATGTGTTAACGTATGACATGCATACAATTACCTTAAAAGTGGTAAAATGAGTCATCAAAATAGTAATATTAGTCTTCAAAGGGGTAACATGAGTCCTTAAAGTGGTAAATTTTCTTAGTTACCACATGAGTCCTCAAAATAGTAATATTAGTCCTCAAAGTGGTAACATAAGTCCTTAAAGTGGTAAATTTTCTTAGTTTACCATATATATGAGTCCTCAAAATAGTAATATTAGTCCTCAAAGTGGTAACATGAGTCCTTAAAGTGATAAAAATAGTTGATGTATGAGAAATGTTAACATGCCATAGCTTTACCCAATTAATATAACTAGCCTCTTTTTTGTTTTTATTCTATTTTTTTCTAATTGATTTGTTTGAGTTTTTGCTTAACTTTTTTATTTTTATTTTTTTTCAAACCGTCAAAGACGAAGACTAGCTGCAGTCATTTTGTAAGCTGCTCCAAAGATAATTTTCCTTTTCTCTTACCTTTTAGTATTTGTTATCTTTGTAAACCACCAAACTTTTTATTTTATTTTTATTTCCTATTTGACCATGGTAACTATTAGATCACATAATAATTATAACTAGTCTCATGCCATGCCCACGCTAGGCACGTAAGCTTTATGTATATATTTTTTTTCTTAATTAGGAAAATATTGAGAGGATGAAATTATCTAGAGAGTGCATATCATGGTTTAGTGGGTAGTTTTTTAGGAATAGCATTTTGTGTGCGTGTGTGTGTGTGTTTTTGATATGATGATATTATTTGACAATTTTATCCTTACAAAATATCAAGTTAAAAAACTGTGATGGTTTGCCTTTTTTATTATTATTATTATTTTTTTTTTAAAGTTTATTTGATGGTATTGTTTAACAATTTAAATGCACATTATAAGTGTGAAAGTGAGGCATAATCAACCTATAGAGAGAAACTGTTGAATACAAGCAAACCCGACCTAGGGTTTGAACAGAGCGGCGGCGAACCCTCTTCGGTGGCCGGCTGAGATCTAACACCGGCGAGACTTCTTGTCAGGGCGAGGCATAGGGCGACACACGTCTTGGGAGTGTTGGCTTTAGTCAATTTTTCTTGGATTTATATGATCTGGGTTTCGTTCAATTTCATTTTTATTGGGTTTTTAGTGCATGTGTCTGGACACCGGAGATTAAGAGAGTCGACGGTCGCGTTGGTTTGGGCCGACAGTTTCGGCTTTCTTTCTCGGCGTCTTGACGTGAGAGATCGATCTCTGGGCTAAGGGACTCTGATTTGAAGATCGTCGCTGTTGTCTCCGGTTGCATCACTTGTTGGTGCAGTTTGCAGGGGTGCTTCAGTGCCTGTTGGACATGATCTGTGGACAGGGAAGGCCGCCAGACGGGACGGCGGCGGTGCAGACGGTGGAGGCGACTCTTCTGTTGGCTGAGGTTTGGAAAAGCCGGCCGTCGGAGTGGTGGTCGAAGGGGATGCCACTGGTGGTCTTGACAGCCGTGGAGGCAAAGGAGCAGCGTGCTTCTTTTGCGCTTTCTGCTTGGGTTTGAGCCTGGGCTCAAATTTGGGCTGATGGGGCAACGGAGTGATCCTGCTAAGCAAGACTTGATTTGGGTTTGCGCCTACAGGCTTGGGCTCAAATTAAGGAAATCTGGGCCCTAATGAATTTGGGTATTGAGCTTGTGTGAGGTTGGACTAACTTCTATGAGTCTTCCATGACGTTTCTAGTATCTTGCTTGTACCACAATTGCGTGATTGGCAAGTAGGGACTAGTTGAATGATTTCTTTTCCGTAGGAGGTGAGGTTTTTTCATTCTTGTATAGGCTCGCTTAAATGTAAGCGTCCCAGAGATGTTAATGATCTGCTCTAGCTTAGATAGTTTAGTTCGGATTTTCTTACCGAGTTTTGCTTATGTAAGTTATGGTAGACTCTAGCCTATTGGCTATTGATCTAATGCAATCAACTTCTATTTCAAAAAAAAAATTTAAATGCGCATTATAGAAAAACCAAATTTTGGTGAAACCTTTTGACACCAATCCATCGCCTCCATTTATAACAGTGAGCGCATTGTTGGCATTAGAAACATTTAATCGTATGGCCTGCTTGCTTAATTTATACTATGTAGTTTCTTAATACACGCTTCGTTTGTGTCAATTGACTCTTTTTTGAATAATTTATTTTTGATAATTTTGTTTAAAGCATCATTTTGATTAATTTTTTGTATGATTCATATGTTTATATGTAACTAGAGAATAATTGATTTAGATTGTTAAACTACATGTTAAAAATATATATAAACATCCTCAAATTTCAAATGTAAGGAGGTCATCTCTAAAACCTCTCTCTCTCTCTCTCTCTCTCTGTATATATATATATACACACACACACACACACACACACACACACAGATCCTTTCTAGAGCGAGCCTCGCTCTAAAATTAAAGTGCGAGGTTAGAGTTTAGAGTCACTTTTCGGTCGTATATTCACATCTCAACCGTTCAGTTTTTAGGTATTAATGTATAGATCATCTCTGCAAAATTTCAGCCAAATTGATGGTAGTCAAGGCATTGATAACTGCCGTAAAACTAGTACGGTTCAGGTTGGATAGATTCAGTTCTTCCCTTTGTTTAAGCGAGTTAGATACCTTAAAGATCATCAATTTGGCTGAAATTTTGCAGAGATGATCTATATATTAATACCTAAAAATTGTACTGTCGGGATATGGATATACGACCGAAAAGTGACCATAAACTCTAACTTTGCACTTTAATTTCATAGCGAGGCCTCGCTCTGGATAGGATCTGTATATATATATATATATATAATATTTCTATTGGAACCTCCAAATTTACTCACTTGACCTCCTATGCTTTTTACACCTCCTATTAAATTTTCAAATACTAAATTTACTCACTAAACCTCACTAAAGTTCCTCAAATACCCTCACTCATATATTTGCAAACAAACTATTATCTTTAAAATAAAAAACTTAGTCATTTCAATGATTTAATTACTTTATAAATCTTAATTACATATCCATTCTTTAATGAGACAACATAATCTCTTTTTTCAATAATAAAAAAAAAATCAAACACGAGATATTGAGTTTCAAAAATTAATTTCTAGTCAACAATTTGGGTTCGGATATTCTGATGTTTTCTTACGTTGGTGACTTTTGGATCGTCGACGGCGTCTGGGCTTTGGTGGTGGAGGCATGAGTACTGGTTGGCGGCAGCGCCCTAGCGGGGTTGTGCTGCTGGCATGCTATGACTCATTCGGAGGAGACGTGACTGGGCCTGGGGCTTGGGCCACATTTGTTAAAGTTTGGGCGTGGACTCTCTTTATGGGTTCCCATTGGGCTAGGCTAGTTGCTGTTTTAGTTTAGTCATTTTTGTTACAATAAGTCCCTACTTTGTTAGCTAGGGAGCTATGCTTCTATTTTTTAGTGAGCGTCATCGAGTCTAGTTTACTCTGCCTATTTACTATGTAGTAGTTAATAGTCTACAGGCTCCCTTTATGAGCATGGAATCGTTAAATGATTGGACCTAATCTATGTATCACTGTGCTACTACCACAAACTCTTTATCTACCCCTTGATGGTAGAGGGAGGATATGTAATAGCCTTTTCTAGCTTGAGTTATTAATATATCGATATGATATTCATTCAAAAAAAAAATTCAGCGGTTTTAAATTTTTTTTTTTAATACTGTTTGAGCTGTGTTTAAAAAAATGAAGATTATCATTTTTTCTTAATGTTTATTTTATTTTCTCTATTTTCTGTACCTCATCATTAATATTTAAATATTTGTTTAATTTTTTAATTGATAGCTAATTTTTTATTTTTGCAAATAAAATGGATAGATTTGGATTCAAGTGAGTGATGTAAAGGGAAAAAATTTCCATGATTCTTCTAAACTAAGTGGAGCAAAGAACAAAAACAAATAAAAGACTCTAGAGAGCCGAAAGCACAACCAGTGAGAGAGTGATCCCTCCGGCGGCTCGCCCTCGTGGCGGCGTCATCGGACGGGGTTGATTGGACCTAGTGTCCAGCAATATTGGTCAATGGAATAATCTCAGTCAAAGTGGAGGCTCTATGGCGGCTTCGTCACCCAAAGCGCAAGGAGGTATCGCCGGGGAAGTCCAGAGCTAGTTCAGTGGCTTTTGGGTAAGGCTAGGATCGATCTCACAAGGTGAGGGAGGCAGACTGCCGGAGGTGACATCACTTGGTGGTGCGAGGAAGGCTTTTAAGCGGCCCAGATCGGATCGGAGTTTTTCGATCTGGTTTGTGTCGTTTGGAGAGGGGTAGTTAGGGATAGCAGTGATGCACGCTGGCGTTTTGGGGAGGGCGGAGAGAGGATGGGACAGTCTGGTTTTGCTCAAGCCGGTGGTTTGGATGCCAGTGGTTGGACGGACTGGTTCCAACTTGCGGGACTGTGGCGAGGTGACCGCAGCAGCTTGTACTTTTGGACTGGGCTGAGCAGGGGTTGGGCCTGGGCTAGGGCTCTGGGCCCAACTTCCTTTTGTTTTATGTTTTATTATTTTCTATTGTTACTATTTAAATGTGGCTACATGCCTGAAATAAGTCCCCACTGTTTTTTGGTAGTGAGAAATGGGCGTTGTCCAGGAATGCACACTCTGTGTGCCTTGTCTGGCCTAGCGAGGCGGCGAACTGTTTGTTTGATCAAATGGACGCAACCTCCTAGTGGCAGGATGAAATTGAGTGTCGCCGGATTTATTTTCATGCTGCGGCAATATAGTGGGAAAGTTGTGCTATTTGTAATGATGCTTCTTCGTTATAGAGTTATCTTTCCGGTATCTCACCGCTATGTCAAAGCAAATAGAGTAGTCATTCATGCACTCTTTGCTAATTGGTGCTTGTTAGAATACCTAGATTTTATGGAGAATCCTAGTATTATTTCAGGATGTTCTCTTTATGCTTATTGTAATATGGGGTTCAGGCTCTACGTCCCCCCCATGTATTATGCAATTTCATTAATCAAGGCTTGAGGGCAGCCACACCAGCTCCATTTCAAAAAAAAATAAAAATGGATAGATTTGGATTCAAGTCATAATATGATTTATTTTGTTTTCCCTCACCAATATGCGTTCAACATGTATATCATACATTTTTATGTCACATGATCATAATCATAGTTTTAATTCTTATTAATTATATATAAATGCTTTAATGAGTATGTAGTAACTAGAAAATGAAAATAGATAAGAAAAATAATAAAGAATGCAATATAATATTATTGAATTGGAAAGTCTAGCAAGAATCTTTTTCGTGTAATTATTGTCATTAAAAGTAATTTTATAGTAGGTTGTATACGTTATTTAATAATTCTTAATAGAATGAGGTCAAGTGAGCATATTTGGTGGTCTCAATAGAAACACTCATATCTATACTATGAAGCCAAAGCAAAAATTATAGTGGCAAAAGCTTCATCAAAATTTGAGTTGCCTATTATGCATTTTAAAATAAGTAAAAAAATAACATAAAAAAGGATCCCATAAAAAACATCTATAAAGGTTACTATGGTAAAACTAAAAAGCCAAAAACATCAATATAATAAATTGAAGAAGTAAAAATTTAGATGATTGTGCAAGAACATTTACATTTTTTTTTCAACAATACCACGTGCCTTGCATAGGTATGAGGCTAGTATACTATAAAACGAAGTGGTCAGGCTTCATCAAAATATAAATTGTGTAAAAATTATTTTAGTCTAGAAAATAAAAATCACAATGAAATAATTTAAATAGTTATTTAGTAAAATAAAAAACAAAAAAATAAATGTAAAGAAGTGAGTGACAAAAGGATCTTCACCAACCACACATGCATTGCAATTCTATGAGGCTAGTATCTATTATTTGGACAATTATGAAGTAGTTTGGTGAAGAGATGGATAATACTTTATGAGTATAATCTGTTTTGATCCAAAAATACATCTACTGCTATTGTTGTCTTTACAAATAAGACGCAGAAAGAATACTAATACATACTATATGCAATTTTAGTGAGATTGACATCCTCCTTTTTGGCAAACTATACCGTATTCTTTTGATAAACCACTCAGCTTTCCACATTCTTTTGGTGAGTGCTTTACACAACAAACATGTGCATAACAGAATAGAAGGGATGTGGTTTGCAAAAAAAGAAGTGCTAATTTCACGAATTTTCTTAAGTACCTAGGTGTTTGGCATACACTCACTTTGTTGAATATTTTGGACTATTAGATTAGTAATAGGATTAATTTCAGTTTACCCCCTGAGGTTTGAGGGTGTCATCATTTCACCCCCTGTACTTTCAATTTTGAATTTTTACCCCCTAAACTTTCCAATTTCAATCAACCGTGTCCAATTTCTATTCCGTCCAAATTGGACGTTAAGTTTGACTTTTGAGGGCTAAAATGGTCATTTCAACATAAAAAAATTTAAAAAAATACATTTTTAATTTTTTTCTGTTTTTTAGTTTTTTTTTTCGGTTTCTTGGCTTTTTTTTTTTTTTTTTGTTTCTTCGTTTTTTTTTTCTCCTTTCTGTTTCTTCGTTTTATTTATTCATTTATTATTTATTTATTTTATTTTGTCTTCAACCTATACACCACAAGTTATAATAGGTTTATGAAAACAAAAAAATACTCTAGGTAGTTGAAAGCCGCTCGCTGGTCTACGATATTTGTGACATATCTCCGATAAAGTGAAGAATTTAGGATATATCCCCAATAAAGTGAAGAAATATCTGTAAAAAATAATTTTACACTTTATCTGTAAATAAATATCTGTAAAAAATGATTTTACACAGATATTTCTTCACTTTATTGGGGATATACAGATATTTATAGATAAAGTGTAAAATCATTTTTTACAGATATTTCTTCACTTTATTGGGGATATATCATAAAATTCTTCAATTTATTGGAGATATATCACAAATATCGTAGACCAAAAATGATTTTACACAGATATTTCTTCACTTTATTTGGGATATACAGATATTTATTTACAGATAAAGTGTAAAATTATTTCTTCACTTTATTGGGGATATATCCTAAAATTCTTCACTTTATCAGAGATATATCACAAATATCATAGACCAGCGAGCGGCTTTCAACCACGTAGAGTATTTATTTTTATTTTTATAAACCTATTATAACTTGTGGCGTATAGGTTGAAGACAAAATAAATAAATAAATTAAAAATTTTAAAAAAATGAAGAAACAGAAGGAAAAAAAAAATATAAAAAAAAATATAAATTATTTTTTTAATTTTTAATTTTTTTTAAATTTTTTATGTTGAAATGACCATTTTAGCCCTCAAAAGTTAAACTTAATGTCCAATTTGGACGGAATAGTAGAAATTGGACACGGTTGATTGAAATTGGAAAGTTTAGGGGGTAAAAATTCAAAATTGAAAGTACAGGGGGTGAAATGATGACACCCCTAAACCTCAGGGGGGTAAACTGAAATTAATCCTTAGTAATATATGCAATGGTCCAAAATATTTAAAATTTGTTAACCGATTTACCCTTAGCCCCTTCAAACTATTAGTTAAATGGTCTTTATTACTAATTAATTATATGATTAGTTGAATTTTGAATCATAGACTTGAACCCTAAATAGAATCTATGAACCCTAGCCGCAACCTTATCCAAACTCTAGCGAACCCTAGCGGCCATGGCTAGGGATCTAAGCAACGCCAGTTGGAGCCACCAGTAAGCGGAATCTTCTCCGCCTCTCGCTGCCTCCTTGCGGTGACTCAACGCCAATCTATTTTGACCAGCTCGCAACCAGCTGTTGGGAAGAAGGATGGTTTTGCCACCGTCGGACTCTTCCATTGGAGAACATTAACTAGAGAGGTTCGCAGTCGAGATTCTGGTCAAATTCGACCAAATAGAGCACGGCTCAAGGCCGGTGATGTGCATCATCACTATGGAGATCTGGGCAAGGAGGTCTGGCCGGAATTGTGTGGAGTGACTTGAAGGCCAAGTGGACGGGACTTGCATTTACATGGTCAGTGGCCACCGACCCTGTATGGTGGCTGACAGCAGCAGTTTGATCTGCTAGCTGTGCAAAGTTGATGAATCGATCGTGGCAACAGAGGGGTTCCCGGGCCCAAATTTCGATCTGCAAAGATCGAATCCCGATCTGATGGTGGTGCTATGGGCAAGACCTTGACCGCAACGGCGGTGGTTGCAGACAGTCTGAAGGGAGCGGCGGTGGTCTTGATGAAAGCTGAGATTGCGGTGGTTGAGTATGAGGGATTGCTCTCTCATGGATGGGTGCCCAATTCGAACTGGAAGCCCAAAACAGGCTGGTTGCCCAAAGTAGTCTAGGGGTCCACACTGTTTGGAGTGTTTTGGGTGTCCAAAACAATTGGGAAAGATACGGGGTTTTTTGCCCAGGTTTGGACCCAATTGATGGCCTCTGGTGCTCTAGGGTTTCGTATTTGGGATCCCAGAGGATTATTCCAAATAACTAAGTTTAGGTGGTTTTTTAGTCTGCAATTATGATGTTTCTTTTACATCTTGATAATGGAAGCTTCTGGAGCACCATAATTGAGCGCATTGGCAAAGAAAGTTTTCTCAAAAAATTATCTCTTTGTAGGAAATATTGTAGTTTATTAGGCTCCTTGTTTAAGTGAGCTTCAATGTCTTAAGCGAATGGTGCATGATTCCCTATTTTCTTGGAAATTTGTAAGTGCCGTTCTGGCATGTGATTATCAATGAAATATTCATTTACTCAAAAAAAATATATATATATATGATTAGTCAATTAATGTTTGATTATCAATTGAAAATTACATTTTTTCTTTTAAATAAAAAAAAAATCTTCTAACTAGGCTCATTGAATACTATTAGTTAAGTAGTCTTTATTACTAATTAATCATACCATTAGTAGTTTTCCTTTACCAAAAATAATTCTCTTTATATACATTTTACGACAACCACAACAATTAGTGTAAAAATATATAATCTTTGTTTTAGATGTAGTAACTACTTTGTGTACAACTAGTTAATATTACTACTTTTTGAACCAATTTACAAATATTACCACAATGTGTTACCATATAGGTAAATCATTATATTTTGACTAAAAACACATATGTCCTCATTAGTATAATGAAGTTCTCCCTTGTGTAATTAGAATATTATAGTGTAATTTTCATCATCGAAGTCGTAATTACTTTCGTTACCACAAACTACAATAATTGATGTAAAAGCGATAATTTTTTTTTATTTGTAGTAATTACTTTAACTATAATCAATGTATTAGTTTATGGACAGTTTAACAAGTGTGACAACAAATTTGTTGTCAGAGTGGTAAATCTTTATGTTTTTATAATTAATGAAATAATTACTTCAATAACCATGCATTTTACCACAATCCACAACAATTTATATGAAAACGGTAATTTTTGTTCTATTTGTAGTAATTACTTCACTTAAACTGAAGTACTAGTTTGTGGGCAATATAATAAGTGTGACAACAAATTTAGAGTGGTATCTTTATGGTTTTATCATTAATGAAATGATTAATTACTATAATGACTACGCATTTTACCACAACTCACAAGAATTAATGTAAAAGTGGTAATTTGTGTTCTATTTGTAGTAATTACTTCATATACGACATGATATATAAGATTATCAACCATTTTACAATTCCGACAACATTTCTGTTGTAAATGTGGAAAAATTAATATTAGACCAAAAGAATACTCGGTATTGTAAGGTAGGGCTGTCAATGGATCGTGTCGAGTTGGATTCGTGTCGGGTCAAGGTATTTGTCGTGTCGCAAGAGACAAACCCAAACCCAACCCATTTAATAATCGTGTCAAAAATTTAAACCCAAACCCAACTTATTTATTAAACGGGTTATCCGTTTCCAACCCGCTTAACCCATTTAATAAAGGGGCCGTGACCACTTACCCAATTTTAACCTAAAAACTGCCCACTTGCTCCACTAAGAGTTTTTTGACCCCATTTACCCAATTTAAACGCAAGTGACATTTTTACCCCCAATCAAATTATTAAACTACAAAATTCTCTCTCCTCCTCCTATCAGACTCTCTCTCTCTCTCTCACACCTCCTCCTCCTCGTTGGAGCGTTGGAGCACAAGAATCCGATCCAGGGCGGTGAAGACTTCGCTGCAGAAGTCGTCGCCCGGTGAGTCGATGACGGTGACGAAACCTTTCATGCCGATTTTGGGACAACTCGGATCTGTTTCTCGATCCGAATCTTGGCCGGGTCTTCCTTGGGGAACCCGACGGCCACGAAGACGTAAGGTGGTTGAGGTTGAGGTCGGCGGTGGTGCGGTGGAGGAAGAAGCCACGGGAGACGAGCTCGTCTGCCCAAAGCTTCAAGATCTGCCGGTCCGATATCGAGTTTCTTCGTCCCCAGTCATTCTGATCTGGTGCCCAGATCAATTTTTTTTTTTTTATAGTGTGAACTCCGAGAATGGTGAAGGAAAAAAAAGTTAACTTGTACAATTGAACATATAAATTGATCAATTGTGTTTTTAGTGTATTCATTTTGGTTCACTTGAGGGCAATAATATGATTATTAGGAGGCAATAATATGTGTATTGGGGGGCAATAATATGATTACTGGGGAGCAATAATATGATCAATTGTGTCTGTAGTGTATTCATTTTGGTTTTGGGAGTTTATACAATTCACTGAACGGAAATAATATGATTATTGGAGGCAATAATATGATTATTAGGAGGCAATAATATGCGTATTGGGGGGCCAATAATATGATTACTGGGGGACAATAATATGATCAATTGTGTCTGTAGTGTATTCATTTTGGTTTTGGGAGTTTATACAATTCACTGGATGGAAATAATATGATTATTGGAGGCAACAATATGATTTTTGGGAGGCAATAATATGAGTATTGGAGGGCAATAATAACATTACTGGGGGCAATAAATTCAGACACCGGAATCCCGACACCAGACCGGTAGCCAGATTCCCGATTTAGGTCACCGGTCGCCGGATTCCCGATATCGGTAGCCGGATTCTGGTCACCGGCCGCCTGCCACTGGTCACCAAAGTCCGGCAAGGTGGAGGATGACTTCTCCCTCTAAGTGAGAAAGAACGAGAGGGCAAAAAAGTCCCAAAAATAAATAAAAAGAATAAAAAAAAGAATCAATTGGGTAAAGGGGAAATAATCCCTTAGAGTGTTTTGGGTAAATGGGTTTAAAAAACTGTTAATGGAGCAAGTGGGCAAATTTTAAACTAAAATTGAGTAAATGAGCATTTCCCCTTTAATAAATAGATCGTGTCATGTTAGGCAAAATGACCAATTTAAGGGTTAACAATGCGACTCATTTGACTAAAAAATGTATAAATTGATTAAATTCACTAAAAACTCCACACGACGAAGAATATAAATAATTGTATATAATTCGTAAATAATTAAATCTAATCATTATAAAGCAAAATATTTCAAATTGTCTAATCCTATAATCAAATACTCCCAACGTCCAAAATTTCAAGAAGAAGTATAGTATAATTGGGTTATGAGGGTTAACATCGTGTTGGCGGGTTGACTCATGACCGACCCATTTATTAAATGGATCATGGCGGGTTGACCCACGATCGACCGGCTTTTTAACCCGCTTTATTTCGTGCAGGTTTCGAGTCGTGTTATTAGATTATGTCGGAATTGACAGCCCTATTGTAAGGAGGTTCTCCATTTGGTAAAAGTGGTCCAACTATGATATTTACATCTTTGATCACTCAATTACCACAACCACAATAAGTGTGGTCATAAGTCGTAATTTTAGTTCCATTAGGTATAATTTTTTTTTTGACAATATTTGTTAATTACATATGTTTCTGAACAATGTTACATATCAAGAAAGAATGTGTTGTTAATATTGTAAATTTTATGTTTAAAAATGACACATGTCAACATTTAAGTGGGTAACCCAATAGCCAGTTCAACAAGTTTCCACAATATTAACTTATTAAAAATAAAAAAATAAAGATATGACATACATCAAGGTACCGAAGAGGCGAAGACCGCCTAAATATTTTATTCTTTTTTTCTTTTCTTTTTTCAATTATTACACACAATCTTCACTAGGAGTAAGATTAATTGATACCAACATGCAAATTAGTTGAGAGTGCGTATAGAGCTTACCAGAGAGAATAGGTTTGAGCTGAGAGTGATGTCTGCTTGTATAAAAGCACCTAGCTTTGGTATTCTCGCCAAACAATTCGCAGGTTTGCCCCGTTCTATTTGAGTAGCAAGCATGACCCCCGATAGTGTTCTGACATTTCGCATCACTAATATTCCATATATTAGTGGTATTAAGATCGGAACCCACGCATGGGTTAGTATCCTTGCATTCATCAATATCTGAAATATAATAAACGAAAGATAAACATATGGTGACTATACACCTATAAAAATATGTAGTACCATCTATGTATTTCTTATGTCTATATAAAAATAAATAACAGTAATACATGCATAGAGACAAATTTCAGGTTTTTGAATGTTTTGCAAAGAATGAATATGTTACTCGTTATTTAAACTTATATATTTTATTGATTTTTTTTATTGAAAAATATCATATCAATATTATATTTAAACAAGCAGAACCAAAACGCGTCGGCATACAGAGTTGTTTATAGAGTATCCTAATAATCTATTCTTCAACCAGAATGAGAACCAGCATACCCAAATACACCCACATTTTAAAGTTACACACTTTTATTCTAATAAAAATCTAAAGCTTCGAAGAACAATAAAAGACAGTAGAGCCAACTAAATTTTTGAGACCTATTCTTTCAATTAAAGATAAACATAATCATATTCTCCTTATAGAAAAGAGGAGTAATGACCCAATTTAAAATAAAATAAAGAAAAGTAAATTTCCGATAGGCCAAAAATAGCCAAGCCCACCCCATTTCAACACAACAAATGGAAAACCCAGCCCAACGAAGCAAGGGTTCCACTTTTCTATTTCACTTTGTTGAGATGATTATTTGATTTTGCGACTTCAGTGAAATACAAGTCATTCTAGCCTTTTTGGTTCCACGCTCTGGACTTTGTGACACAAAAAGACAAAATTACCTTACATATTAATCAATTAGCACACGAGGAGGTTAGGCCTGGTGAGCGGCATAGTGGGAGTGGGGGTTTGAACATAAGTAATTAAGAATGGTTGCTTTGAACTGAGCAAAATTATTTTGTAATTAAGAGGGTAATCTAATGTTATTTTCTCAAAAATTGCCAAAAGAAGTAGGATTTCAAACCTTGACAAGGTCGGAGAAGGTAGGGATTTCCTTGAAAGCCTGCCGGACAACTACATTGATACCATCGAAACGAACTATCATCGAAACTAACTATGCATGAGGGTGTTGGGTCATTCGGCCTCCTCACTTCTGGGAAGCGGTCGAGTGCTTCAAATGATTTGATTAATGAGTTATTTTTTGCTAAGCTTAAGCTCCACTCTAACTCGACGGGAACGACTTCCATACCCTTTATAGCTGTTAAGTCTAATCCGTCAGAGTCTGATACATTGTTATCAAACCATTTATCGTAAACCAGGAATGCACAGTCCTCGCAATCCGTCGCATTTGTTCTTACTTCATCTTGTTCTTGTCTGAAAGCACTGAAATTAGCAATAAGATCTGTAGAAATCACAATCTCGCAACAGTTGTCGCCAACGAAACACAAGCCTCTGCTTCGATCTGATCCACACGTCGATGTGCACCCACCAAGAGTATGATTTGAACCTGAGAGAACCGAGACAAGGAAGCCACAACTGACTGCAACGAAACTGTTAAAAACAGAGTACTGAAAAGGGCTTCCCGTCAGATTTGCCGCTGGCCGAGATTGCTTCCCCTTGCAGCTAAAGTAAGTGATAGGGCTTGTAACCTGAAGCGTGGAGTTTTCAACAAAAATAGTCAGCACCTCCAGTTGTAGACCCTTCAAGAACGGCTTCGCTACTGGATCAGAAAGGTTGCATTCTAATTCGTACCACTCGTCAAAATAACAATGGCTTTTAGGTCCAATCCCAAAAGGGTATGGGATGCTAACACCTCCGCACCGCGATGTACAATTCTCCTTTGCTATCTTCGGTGGCGATAATGATGCTGTACATATGCGCCATTTATATAACAATAGAATGAAAATCATGTGCTGAACTAGCCATTGCATTGTCTCTACCGGGTGGGCTTCTACTTCCTCTGTAATATTATCCTGGTCAGTTTTCTGAAAAAAGGTTGTATCTAGCTATGTGGAGAGTCCGAGAGCATTTATACTCGAAACGAACATATGTCTTCGCAAGACATCTTTCGTCATCTGAGATGTACAATTGATATGAGTTTGTTCTGTCCCTACAGAGAGATGATGCATTCAGGCCCATCACATACTAGAAACGCTGCCAACACTGACCTGCGTCCTCTATCTCCATTCTAAAATCACATTAGTGTTTTGGAAGGTTTTGCTGATTCTGGGTACCTCTCTGACCCACACAAAGGTCATTCCCAAACTGGCTATGTGTTCATCATGAATAAGACTGCAATATCTTGGAGGTCTACATAACATACCATAGTCGCTATATCTTCGAATCATGCAGAGATTATTGCTCTTCACGAAGCGGTTCGTATTTATATGGATTGGATCCATAATTACGCATGTTCGAAGCAATTGTGGTTTTAAGTCTACCACAGATGAGCCTACGAGCATTTATGAGGATAATGTTGCTTGATTTGAACAAATGAAGTAGGGCTACATCAAAGGCGACAACACCAAGCATCATGAGCAACAACAGACTCTACTCAAGATCAAAGTGAACTGGATTCAATATGAGGATAATGTGGCAGACTTGTTCACTAAGTCATTGCCCAATTCCACTTTCGCGAAATATATTGGTAGCATCGTTTACGAAAGTGATCCGAAATCCCATGACCATAGTCATTAGGGGGGCGATGCAGACATCAGGGGGAGATGTCTACATATATAGTCTCGAAACGTGAAGGCTGTGTTGTACTCTTTTTCTCCTTCGACCGAGGTTATTTTTGTCCCACTGAGTTTTTGTACTCGGCAAGGTTTTTGACGAGGCAACGAGAGGAGCACCACGTTTGGGCGACACAAGGGGGAGTGTTTAAGGACACCTAGTTTGAGAGTCTGGCTCAAACTCTTATTACTTGTCTGAGTTGTAATATGGTTAGTCTTACCAATATCTATATAGAGATATTTCAATCATTGTATGATTCAGTTACTTTGTAAGACGCAGGTTCTTTGTTTGTAATCCTCTATATAAAGAGACCCCTATTATCAATGAAAGAACAACTCAATTCTCTCCCAATTTCTGATTTCCTAAAACATAAGAAGCATCCTAGACTTGAGAATAATTACATAACTAATGTGGTTCAACGTTGACTACTCTTTTGGTTGAAGTCAAGAAATCTCATTTTACTGACCCAAAAAAAAAAGGAAAAAGAAACAAGACATTAATTTGGATCCACTATTGACATGCAACCAAATTCCAACCTCTAATCCTCTGAAAAGTCCTGGGATACGCAGGCTGTAACTTACAGCCGGTCAAACCAGTGTACATGGAGCAAGGATATCCACATGTTTTTTCAAACTTGGGGCATGGTGTAATTTCACAGTAACGGAACGTTATTTGTAGAACTTTGAGCCGTTATGGTAAAAGAGGGGGAGCTCCAAAGAGGGCAGTTTGTAGACTATTCACAGAATAAGCGATATTCGTGTTGGATAAGGCACCACGTATCACAAAACCAACACCAACAGCAACACCCAAACAAGGAAAACTTGCTAATTGCATTTTAATTTAGAGATTTTGACTTTCATATTTCTTCAGTCTGGTTTAATACAATCTTCCCTTCAAGACGATGCAGAAACAAGGAAAAATTAATTAACAAAATAGAAGTTTCACCAAGAAAAGAACATGAAATTAACCTACACCCTCAGGAAAAAAAAAATCTAATGAATAATGACATAAATTCACCACAGAACATTTGAAAATGCATAACAAGATCAAGGTCTGACTTTAGATGATGACCTGCAGCAAATTACATTTTATTGTATGCTACAGATAATTTAGTTCAACTTAAATTTATTCTTCATATATGCAGGGAGCTCCAAATCTGGAAAGAGGCTTGAGCTACCTTTGCTTCTGCATGGACATGTCAATTACTTACAGCTTACCATTTGGCTATTAATATGTACCCATACCACAACCATGGACAATAAATTCGTATGTGAACAACTGGGCTCCTTATACCATTTCAATGACACCTGGGTCATGCTCATCAAAACTTCATTCAAACAATGTTACAACCATGGTGGTCATTAACACTTCATATATTTTAATAGCGTAATACTTCATCAAACCATCACAACCAAAATATCGAATAAACACATAATCTAAACCGCATCAATTTGGAATCTGCTAGATGTAAATCAACAATATACTTGAATATATGCATATACATACAATAACTTCGTTCGGAAAATATAGCATAACAGTTGAAGGTTAACAAGCCTAGTCTAGTAGGTACATATTCCCCAATCCAATCAAAACTAACTGAGAGTTTTTCTAGTAGCTAGGCACATTTATACCAGCTCCCATCCAACCAAAACTGCCCAAATATTATACCGTAGCCCTCATAACTGGGAAAGGAAACAAAACCGTGAAAAGAACTACGGCAACCCTAAACTAGATTGGAAAGCCTCTGGTTGCTCCTGCATCAGAATAAGAATGAAAGAAGTATTAACTAGCATTGTTATAAAACAGCAAAAAAAGATAAGAAAAGCATAAACATTTCCTATTAATCTGCATATTACAGATCAAATAAGTTATCATACTGTTCTGTACAAATTAATAGGATATGACTAGTTTATACATGCTTTCATTATATTTACACTACTACAGAAAATGAATCACACGACACCCCTCATACGACGCTACACTGTTTTCCGTGGTGTGAATCATTTCTCATTATTGAGACGACGGTTGTAAAATTTCCGTCTTCTAATATGAATTCAACCAACGGGTGTTTTTCATGCTGGAATTATGTATTGCTTCAGAAGACGTTTATAAATGGAAGCGTGGTGTGAGGTTAAATTATTATAGAGGCGGCAAGTTTCTCACAATTTGGTATTCCTCAGCATGTAGTGGTGATACGACGGTTTGTTTAAAACCGTGGTATGAATTCATAGATTTGCAAGTGCAAAACATGTCCACCAACATTCCCTCCAACATTTCCCTCCATTCACCCCCCCAAATCCATTTTCCTCTTACCGGGCAACAAGAGGCGGCAAAACTGAAAATTTTAAAGTGGCATTCAGACAACATATATGTGGAAAACCATGGTCTGATGCCTTGTACATATATGTGAATCAACATTAATGGCCGTGTCCTAGCTAGCTAGACAACTACACTAGCATATATCCATTCAGACCAAATAATTAGAGCACTAGAGAAAAAGTCTTTCCAAAACTAATGCCTTGGCTTAGACCAGCCCACACCGATACCCCGACACGGCATTCACTCCACAGAACCCCACAGATCGACTCACCCCGACTCTCTCTCCAACTCACTCCGACTCTCTCGCTGTCCGACTCACTCCACAGCCACCCCGACTCTCTGGTACCAATACCCAACTCTCGTGGTAGCATTCACTCTCTTTCCAAAACTCCACCGCTACTCCCAATCCCCGACTCCGAAGCCCTTGACCACGAATCCACCGCCTCCGAGATCTCTCTAGTACCCATCCCTGAAGCCCTAAACCACGAATCTACCGCCTCTGAGATCTCTCTGGTACCAATCCCTGAATAATCCACGATTTGTCTTAGAATCTGGTTAGTTCTCGTCCTCTCGGATCTGGTAACTTCGATTGGGTGTTTGATTTGGGGTCAAAATTTGGGTGTTGATTTCGGGTAAAAATTTGGGGATTTTGAGCTTGGTTTCGGGTTGTCAATGATTAACATTTTTTATCTGCAGGAATTGGGTAAGAGTTCAGCAGACTTTGCGCAATTTTGGCTTTTAGGCGTGATTGCAGAAGTGCTTACTGACATCAAATAGTAAGCCTCCTTGGTTATTGAATGTGTAGCTGAATTTGCATATGGGAATGAAAAGTTGAGATTTTTATTCTGATGGTAATTGAATTTGTTGGGTTGCAGTGAGGCAGATGTGTATATATTCGGTGGTTGCATTAAGTCATGGAAAAACCTCTTTTTTGTGAGACCTGATGCTGTGTTTAATGGGAAGAAACCGATCAGGTTGTTTCAGATTTGTGTGTGCATTTTTGGCTTTGATTTTGAATTTTTTGAAAGTTTCGGAGTTGGATTTGAATCTTGAGTACAAGCTAGATGTCAGGGAAGACTTAGAGGCTGTGGGGAAGAAACTTGAAGAATGCACCGAAAGGTGTTCGTGAAAATGCCCCAGAGAAAAGCTCATAAGGTGATTGTAAATTACTTGGCACTCTATTTGTCTCAAAGCTTTTATTATTTGTCTTCATGTCTATTTCCTACTATTCTTATCTCTTTCTAGTTTCTACTCTCTAAAAGGATTATCAACTTGCTCGATTTGAGCTCAAAACTGGAGATTCAGTTACTATGCAGGGTATCTGAAATCTTGCGATAGCTCTATTGATCTTGTTAATGTCCTGAAGCATGAGATTCAAGATGGGCAACTGAGCTTTAGAGGAAAAAGGGTACTTAAGGTATGTCTATTGTATACAAATTTTATTACATTCTCATTCCAGGAAGTTTGTGATTTCTATAAGCTTCATCATTCTGGTGCTATTCTGTTATTAAGCTTCCTTTTGTTGATTGTTTACTGGTTGATTGGTATTTAATCTATGCACTTGGTGATTCTTTCAGCTGGGTTGTAGCTATGGCCTTCGAGGAATTTTTGCTTGTTTGAAGGTATTTAAGTCCCCAAGTACCCATCATGCCTCTGGATCCTACCCTATAGTGAGTCTTGATGAGTGATAATTAATATATATACTATATTGTGATCTAATAGTGTCAGCATTGTTTACCAACAATTGTATAAAACTAATTGTGCTCATTACTCTGTGGAAGGAATGCTATGATCCTAATTGATTGATTTAATTCAAGAAAGATGGTGAAGAAGATGATCCAAATGGAAGCAATGCGAACAGTGCCACCTGTGGAACTTGGTGGCAAGGTATTCATATAATAGATGAAACTTGTAATGGTTACAATTTACAACTATGTTATAGAGTAGATGAATTGCTGAACTTCTGGCTTGTGTTTGCAGGTTCTCTCTATTATTAGGACCTTGCCCTTCCCTGACCATGAACTCTTCATTTATTTGTGGTTATGCTTTGCATTGTTCCTTCTAAATATATGTCTAGTATCTAAGATTTTGCATTGAGTTTGTTGCTTGTTTTTTTTGGTAGTAATTCATGCTTGTATGGCATCTCCGCCACTTACTTCATGGACTATTAAGCATTTTCTAATGCGTTTAAGCATTTGACTTTATAAGATCAACTTTCCCGTGTAATTATTAATATTACACGGGAAAGTATCAGCTAGCATCACTATGAACAACAATAATGTTAAAAGACTCCTCCAATGGAGGGGAAGTCACTTGAGATGTTGGGATGAGGCAGCGCTTCAACTAATCTTTATTCTTTAAGCCATTCCTTTCCGTCCAATTTGGAATTACAGGGAAATTGATTGTTATATATCTACGGATCTATCTGCATGGTAATGTGACGTGCACTCTGCATGTAGAATATACATGTGCACTGCATATATTAATTATTTATGGCAATGGTAGTTGTAATTAAGTTTGATAATATACATATGCACTCTGCAAGTCTGCATATGATAGAGCAGATTCATAACTCTGTCCATGTATCCGTATATGGACTATTACAAAGCTAATGCATGTATAAAGCCATGAACCATAATAGTAATTGCTATCTCCCTTTTAGAATAGACTGTATGGACTTTTACTTTGTTCTTTTCCCTTTCTGGAAATCATCTTTTCAAGTGCAGAAGGCTAGCACTAGTTTATTCTGCTGTCTTTTGTATATTTGGATGCTAATATCTCTATATTACGGATATTCAAATGTTGATTTCATATTGTTGTCCTGCGAAGGCTGGCACTAGTTTATTTTGTTGTCTCTTGGATTATCACAAGTTAAAATTTTATGTAGATCAGTGCATACCACAAACTGTTTCTTAATCTATAGATGCACAATTCCAGCAATCTACATTGCTATGAGAACCTTGGTGGTAAAAGGAAAATGTGACAATTCAGTATCCTTTTGAGGCATGAAGTTTGATGTGGTGGTTTTGTTCTGCAGGGAGAAGTGGAAACCTATCTTTAAAAAGCACATTTCTGGCCAAGTTTGTCGTGGTGGTTTTGTTCTAAAAACAATTATCCAGGTTTGAAGGCTGCTTATAAACTGGACAATCATGTGGAAGATGGAGCAGTGACGAAAGCTTTTGAAGTGATAGAGAGAAATTTGTTTAGCTAGAAGTTGTACTGAGGCTAGAAGTTGGTCTTTTTTGGGTTGGCCTTAATTGCAGTTCTCCTATAGATGTGATTATGTGACATTTTTAGGTACATTTCTGGATGTATTTTGCTATAAGAGTTTCAAAGATGTGATCCCTTATTTTGTGGATACATCGGATCCATTTAGATTGCTATGGGATTATAACAGCTTTCTATTATGATTAAATTACTATTCTTTTGGTCATTCTTGCTTCCAGAATCTGAATTTTGCCAGTACAACAATAGTAGGAAAATATGTCATCTGATGAGGTTTTTAGGGTACAATCAAACAAAATTTCTACAATTCAGACGACGGTTTGTATTGATACCATGGTCTCAAATGTCATGGTACAACAGTTCGAGTTATATGTGTCGTGTGAAAGCACACATGCACTAAATTTTTAAGTCATCACACCACATTTTATGCTGGAAGAACTGTCGTGTGTATACAATTTACACAACGTCTTAAAAATAAAAACTGACTTCTGAACAACAAAGAGACAAGGCTGGATTCCTAAAAACCGTGGTATGAGTAGAAGTCACACCACGCTGGAATCCTAAAACCGTGGTATGAGTAGAAGTCACACCACGACATATTTCTGTCGACAGCATGTCGGCAGATCTGCCGGTCCATCAGACGACGGAGTCAGCTGCAAACCGTCGACCCAATGATCGGTATACGACGGTTGAAAACCGTCGTCTGACAGCGTTTCATCAGACGACGCCTCGATAGACCACGGAAATGCAAAACGTGAGACGACAGTTTTAAACCGTCGTGTGAAGCCTTTTGTGTAGTAGTGTTATCTTCCGTGTCAATCTGATTTGGTCACCCAATCGTCTTAGTTTGGGTTTTGGATAGTGAATGAGACAATCTTGTACAACAACAAATTGGGAGTTGATGACAAGAAAAATAATTTTTTTGCTTTCATTCCTGTTACTTTCCAGGATTAATTTTCGTTGCATTAGTAGGATCTTACTTAACACAGTCACATCTACTAACAACAACAACGAATCAATGATCAATTTCAAATTTGGTTTTTGGCTACTTGCAAGTGAACAGGAGTACGACTTCTTAAACTTTAATAAATTGAAGGAAAAAATTCATGCATACTCCATCCATAGAAACC